>NC_052479.1:5770761-5797531 GCF_009730915.1 Dioscorea cayenensis subsp. rotundata
GGATGCATTGTTTCAGGCAAGACCGGGTGAGACTGGAAGGCAACCCGATTGGGAGTTAGAGCATCCATAGTACCTTCAGCCTTATATTCATCATTTTTAAGAGGGGTAAGGGATCTCTTTTCTACAACGGAAAAAATATAAGCGGAGCAGCATTTGAATCGGCACAACCTAACAAATACATCCAATACCAATGATCTCAGTGCCTACCGATACTCGACTCCTTTCTCGGATATCATACCTTACTAGATAAAGAGCTAGTATAAAAAAAGGCTAATTACAAAAAGAGATAGTATATGGTTTCATGCCTATGTCCATTCACCTTAAATGTGCCCTTCTCCGGATGGTTAATCTCAATAGCTCCATGGGGTGAATCTTTGGTTATGGTGTACGGACTCGGACCACCTTTATTTTAGTTTCCAAAATAGACGAGACAAGAGTTGAATAGTAACAACTCGACGCCCGCTTTGAAACTCCTTCTCGCATCTTGTAATATGCTTGTCATGTCAGTCGTCCGAATTCTTTTCTCCTTGTATATCCTTGCATTCTTATATGCCTTAATCCTCCATTCGCCTAACTCGCTGAGATGTAATATTCGCTGTTTCCTAGATTTGCGCAAGTCGAAATTCACTCACTTTAATTGCCTCCAAGATGCTTTGTGCTCTAATTCCACAAGCAAATGATAAGATTTTCCATACACTAAATTATAGGGAGTGGTCCCTATTGGTTTTGTATGCTGTTCTATGAGCCCAAAGTGTGTCATCCAACCTTTCGATCAATCTCGCTTCACTTGTTCCACTCGATTTGGTTAATCATTCTCTTGAGCTCTTTGTTTGTAACCTCCACTTGCCCCTTGTTTTGCGGATGGTAAGGAGTAGCAAGACGATGATGAACTCCATAACGCTTTAACACTTTCGCCAATTGTGTATTACAAAAAATGGGTTCCTCGATCACCCGATGATAATTCTTGGAGTTCCAAAGCGAGTGAATAGCTTCTTCAAAAACTTCACTCACAGCTTCTTGCATCATTAGTTGGGAGAGCCTGAGTTTCTACCCACTTGGAAACATAATCAATCGCTACTTTCAAAATGGATTGATTTCCATTTGGACTCGAAATGGTCCAATAAAATCAATCCCCCACACATCAAATACCTCACAGAATTGCATGGGATTTTGAGGCATCTCATCCCTTTGTGATAAATTTCCATCCCTTTGACAACTATTACATCATAAAACGAATTGATGAACATCTTGGAATAAGGTTGGGCAATAGAACCCAGTGACAAAACCTTCTCTCGCGGTTTGACTTGAAGAATAATGCCCCCCATCGGACTTGAGTGACAATGCTAATGATGTTCCCACTTCCTTCCTAGAAACACACACCTTCACCACCTTATCTCAAGCACAAATACGGAATGGTAAGGATCTTCCTAGAAAAAAGTTCTTAAGGTCATCTGAAAATTTCTTTTTCTCACTGAAAAGCTTAAAACCCTCGCTTCAATAACCTTCCTGATAGATAATTCGCAAAATCTGCGAACCATGGAACATCTTTCAATTCTAATTCCTGTACCGCATACAAGTGCTCTTCAGGGAAGAAATCATTAATTTCCTTGCTTGCTGATTCTTGCCCCTCACAATCTTCTAATCTCGACAAATGATCTCGCAACCACATTCTCTCGTCCCCTTTTTATCCTTTTATTTCCATGTCAAATTCTTGCAATAATAATATCCACTCGAGATCAATCTCAAGCCGCATCGCCTTGTTCATGAGATAGCGAGTGCAGTGATCTGTGGAACACTGTGACATTAGATAGGATGAGATATAGTGCTGAATTTATCAAAAGCAAACACCACTGCTAATAATTCGTTTTCAGGAGTGGTGTAGTTCTCTTGTGCACTTGTGAGAGTCTTGCTAGCGTAATAGATCGGTTGAAATTGCTTGCTTCTACTCTGACCCAAGACCGCTCCCTATCGCATAATCACTAGCATCACACATTACTTTCGAATAGCTCATCCCACTTCGGTGTTGTCAGAATTGTTGTTTGCACTAACTTTTCTTTCATCATATTAAATGCATTCAGACAGTCATTTCCAAAATCAAAAGGGGTATCCTTCTCCAAGAGTTTGGTTAACGGTTGGGAGATCTTCGAAAAGTCCTTAATGAACCTTCTGTAAAAACCTGCATGACCCAAGAAATTGCGGATCCCTTTAACATTCATACCTGCTTGTGAAATCTTATGTCCAAGGACAATGCCTTCTTGCACCATAAAGTGACACTTCTCCCAGTTGAGGACGAGATTAGTTTCTTCGCATCTCACTAAGACTCTTTCGAAATTATTTAAGCAAGCATCGAAAGAGTCCCCGAAAACTGAAAAATCATCCATAAAAACTTCCATAATATCTTTGAGAAAGTCATCCAAAATGGCCGTCATGCAACGCTGGAATGTTGCAGGAGCATTACACAACCCGAAAGGCATTCTTCTATAAGCAAAAGTACCATAAGGGCAAGTAAATGTGGTTTTCTACTAATCTTCTGGAGCTATTGGGATTTGAAAGTATCTCGACATGCCATCGAGGAAATAGTAGAAATGATGCCACGCTAGTCGTTCCAACATTTGGTCAATAAATGGCAAAGTAAAGTGATCTTTCCAAGTGACATCATTCGGTCTTCTATAGTCAATGGAAACTCGCCAACCAGTAACTGTCCTAGTGGGGATTAACTCATTCTTTTCATTCTTCACTACTTTCATTCCTCCTTTTTTCGGGACAACTTGGGTTGGGCTCACCCACTTGCTGTCTGATATGGGATAGATGATTACTGCATCCAAAATTTTATTACCTCTACCTTAACAACTTCCTTCATATTCAGGTTCAATCTTCACTAAGGTTGGATAACAAATTTGTAGTCATCCTCCATTAGGATCTTATGAGTGCAGAATGATGGGTTTATACCCCTAATGTCGGAGATCTTCCATGCAATAGCTGATTTGTGTTTTTTTAACATGCTAACAAGCTTATCCTTCTGCTCCGCAGATAAGTTTGAAGCTACAATCACAGGGAGTTTAGAGTCCTCCATTAAGAATGCATATTCCAAATGTGTTGGAAGAGTTTTCAGCTCAAGTTCTGCTGGTTCACCAATTGATGGGCGTAAACTGCCCTCCTTCAATTTATCAATCTCCTCGAAATCTTTCACGTTATGTTCACGGTTATTCTCCTCCCCTTCTAACTGGGTATCTATTTCTTTACAATCTACGATGGATATCAAAGTACCCATTCCACATAGTTCCACTTTTGAAATAGCAACTCCAACTGAAAAGAGTTCCTGCCTTTGATCTTGATAGGAAGAATCAAACTGAGTAAGGATTCTTTCTAAACTTTCCTCGAACTGGTCGCTCATTGACACCGACGTGGATTCCTCAAACTGTTTTACCACATTATCTAATTCACAGTTTTGCCATTGAATCCTGGTGATGTACTCTTCAACCGATTCTTCTACTGGTTGTTGAGTTGTACACTGCTCATGATGAGAATAACACGACATGTCATGTGATGCAATTGTTTGAACTTTCTGCTCCACGTGTTCAACCATTCTCATGATAGTGTCAAATGACTCAAACATGTTAATCATTTTCTATAATAAAAAGAATAAGGAAACATCAGAACAATGATAGAATAAGAAGATATGAAATAGAATATATGGTGAAATAGCTAAAAAAACAAAGTACAAAGTATCTCTAAACGCCTACTCCCCGGCAACGGCACCAAAAACTTGACAGGGATAGAATAAGAAGATATGAAATAGTATATATGGTGAAATAGCTAAGAAAACAAAGTGCAAAGTATCTCTAAACGCCTACTCCCTGGCAACGACACCAAAAACTTGACAAGGTCCCCTTGCGTATATCCCACAAGTGCACGGGTTTGTCGAAGTAATAATCCCGGGTGAGCGGGTATCGAATCCACAGGGAATAGGGAATAAAAATACTTAATTCGATTCATAGCTATGTGAAAGATCAATGATGATAAGTGTGACAATGATTCAATTCTCAACAATAAAAACAATAAGTAAGAGAGCAAAAGTAAAGAAAGGGGGTAAGGCAATCGATAAAGATGGGGTACTCGGCTAATGCTCTGCCTAGGATAATTGTTTCAAGTGCAAGAACCCTCTATTATACTTCCTAATCAATGCAATGGTGAGTCATGCAAATCCTTAATTACATAGTCCCAAATCGTAAGGTCAACTATGCCTAACTCTATACATGTCCCGGAGGAGAAATCGAACAATCTCAACACCTCGCGACTCGCGATAGAGTTGCAATGAGCACTAGGATTCCAAGTGATAAATCTCTTCCTAATTATAGACCCTAACCCTTTTGGTCCAGTGGAAGGTCCCTAACCACAATTGAGCCCTAGATACCAAGATCACCTCAACGCTTCACTTTGTTGCATCGCCAAGAACTAAGCCCAAATGGAAGTTCATCCCTTAGACCATTCCACTCTATTTTGGCCACAAAGAACTCAAGGAACTGAGGTAGAATCTATCATGTCTGAGGCAAAGGGGACGCCTCCCTGCACTTCCTCGACTCACCCTCTCAACCCTCTCCAACCTAGTCTGTAGTTCAACACTCGTGGTGTGTCACTCACTCACAAGGTTACCAACAAGAACTCTCAAACCCTAGTGTCACTCTAGGGGAAATGTTCATACAATCAAGCATTCAAGGTTTGAACTCACAATAAAACATCAATTAATCGAAAAGCATAATAAAAGAGATTTAATGAAACAAATACATCCTAGGGTTTACAATACCCAAGTACCCACTAGGGTTTAGCCTCCATGGAGTTAAGTACAATCAAAGAAATAGAATGTAAAAGCAATGAATCCATAAAAACCCCCGATAGTCGTATCGATGGTCTTGTGGAAAGTCCTCTACTGTCAGTCCAAGGATTCCCTCGTCCCCAGATAGGATACGCCTGACTCAAGCTCCCCCACCAACCTTCTTCCCTAAGGAATGACGATGTTAGAGCCGTAGAACCTCTCCAAAACCTTGGCCAATACCCCTCAAAGCCCTAGCCAAGCCCTCTCAAGTTAGGAAAAGATGGAGAAAAGAATACTAAAATCGTGGGTCGATTCGGGCTTTTAAATAAGGTCTGAATCGAGGCGACTACACCCGGCAAGGATGCTTCACGCTAGCAGTGCAACTTCCACACGTGCGTGATAATTTCCACATCACGTGTAGATTCTCTCGAACTCCTGCTTTTCAAATCGGCTATGAACAAAGGTTTTACAAGATTTCATACCGTGTTGCTAGCATGCTCACATACAGATCCTGCCGTAATAGCCTCCCAATCCATATTTTGATCGGAGTAACGCAAACAGGCACACGTTCACGTCGTGTATCACTTGCTTCTTCAATGATAGGTACGTTAGTGGAGCTCTTGTTCTATGTGCATAAGTCGGAATGCTCGAGTGTGACTACCTTTGTGCCCCTCCAAATGGATGTGCCAAACTCAAATACGAGGAGGTTGGCACACACTCTAGCATCTCACATCGGCCTATGTCTTCGCGTTTGAACCTTAGCAAGATTTCCTCCAACATCGGTGCATTGTAATCCACATTAGCTTCTTTCCTTCATACTTGGCCTCACAACCCTACCTGCACGAAAGTAACATAAAAACACACATATTAGTGTGAAAGCCTGTGAAAAGTAATGCTCAACATAAGGAATGAACGCTTCACAATCATATCGCATGCTACTTTATCAAACTACTAAAAGGAAGAACCTAAGGTAGGTTTTCTTGAAGAGGATGAGAGAGGTTCAATCATAGGAGGAAGATAGGATGTTTAACTAATTGACTTTATTTATTTCAAGCACTGTACTCACTTTCTGAGGACCTGATCGTCCCCACATGATGGCACTTTTCCCCGCATTTGGAGGCCTCGCTGGAAGTGAATGGATGATTTGGAAATGAAATTCACCACTCTACAACACTTCTACACATGTCCAAAGTGGGGACTTTAAGATAGAGATATAAACTGGAGGCCTTCCACAGCACTTGACAGAGGATTCTGGGTGATTTTGAGCAGTTTTTAGTGTTGGGATGATAAACGGAGTCATTTTTTTAGTCTAAAACCACTCCAACAGTGGACACTCATATTAGTCATAGCAAAAGAAAGAGTGACTCACTGAATGGTAAAGATACATATTGGCTTGAGCTTTTCAATAGGCATGCTTCTCGTCAGAGGTGACTCGATAAGATATGTACGAGATAGATTTTTTTCACATCTTACAGAGTCCACAGATGCATAAGAAGGATACTCTATCAAGAAAGATAGTAGTGGGTGCTCTCATTTCTGTATGATTTTCTCTATCATGTTCTGCTTCTTATCCAGCTTCTAATGCTCTTATAACTGAAGACTGAAATCCTAAGCTTGTAGCCGAGACAGGGGACCAAAAAATGATGTCTAAAAAACTGGGCATCTCCCTATTCTCAGTCGGGCCTTTTACCGCTGAGCTTCTTACTAATCTTGTTGGTGCTTTAGGTATGGCTAAGGTTAGGGCTCTATGTGAAATTCCAACATGGTTTGAGAGAAGGGTTAGATTGCTCATACTACATATAAAGAATGAATCCAAATCACTCACTAGCATGATAAGGAAAGGAAAATGAAGATAGACTCAAGCGATGACTAAGAATATTCTACTCAGCAAAGCAACCCGAGATTAAGAGTCCGCCCTAGAAAGCACTTTTGAGACCTAGAGGACTAGATAAAAACCATAGATTGAAAGGGCCTGGACTCTTGTGAACTTAAATAAAGGTAGGGGTTAGATAATAGAGCTAGGGGGCGTGGCTTGCGTGAGTGGACTCGATCCGCGCCCCATTCTCCAATTCGTAAAGGGGCCCTCGATCATGAAGTAAAAAGCGCTTACGCATCTTTTTTCATTTAGTCGACGTATACTATTTTTCACTCGTTGTAAGTCAAGTCCATCTCATTTTTTATAGAAATGAGCAGGAACAAGCTGAAGCTAATGATAATGAGAAAGACGGATAGATAGTATTTTCATTCCAAAGACTCTACTCGGGCTAGGGCTCTTTTGCCGATAGATATAAGTTCGGGATGGGGAGGGTAAAGAGCATCCAACGCTAAGATGGAAAAAGAGCCTAATCGAGAGGATGAGAACCCTAGATAGTCGGGATACCAAGTACTTTAGATGAGTGTCCAAAATGTAAAAGCACAATGAGGAAGGAAGAATGATTTCAATAAAAATAAGAATTTTGCCAGGATATCCTCTACCTAAGGAATTCGAAAGAGAGGTGAGGACTCAAGTAACATAGAAAGGTAAAAGGGATTCTGCCCCTGAATCAAAGGCATGAAAAGTAAAGTTCAGATTTGATATGTTATCCACTAGGTGATCTTCTATCTTTCCAACAGTACTACCCTGTATGTAGTCTATGTCTGGGGGACAGAAAGTGGGCGAAGAGGTCCCCACTTCGATTCCCTCGCCCCATTAGCATCTCCGATCCGAGAGTTGGGATGACTCCATTAGGTCCTTATCCGTGACAAGAATGGACCCTACAACCCTTGCTTGTGGACCCAGCTCATGTGGCTAACTAACCTTTGTTCTATTGGTTTGGTAGTTGCTACCAAGACGACTTCTTTATGCCCATCAAAGGACCCTCGAGATGCTAATCCGCTGAAAAACTGATACGAGAAAATGCGAAAGAACTCCACTACGGAATGAGGGCGACCCTTGGAAATACATCGGTTTCTTACTCGTGCAAAGGAACTATTTCTTGGCAACTTGGACAACTTATAACGATGTTTTGTCCCGCGATGTTAGACTGGAAGATCGGGATCTTTACAAAAAGGCTTTTATAAAACTTTCGCCCTCAATTCATATTTAGTCGTGAGCAATCTACGTCTAGGATCTCGTGATATTTTTGCTTTTTCCGACATCTTACTTTGTTTCCCACTCATCTTTTAGCAAAAACCGCCTCCACGGTGGTAAAGTCTCATCTTTTGTGTTGGTCAAGATTGCTAGAGTTTTCGAGTGCTGATCATCGGCCACCATGGCACTCTTAAGAACCCTCAAGAGTGCCGGTTTTTATTTCATGATCAGCTCGAGGAGCGATGATTTTCTAAAGATGCTCGAGCATCTTGTATTCTTTGCCGAGCTCAAAACCCATTGGGACGGATCCTCCTTTGGTGGCTCCTCATCCGAGGAGTAATGCACCGTAGAAGGGAGAGCATTAAGAAAAGCATCCAATCGCAGACTGGATCGGGAATAGATACAAGAATAATTATGGAGTTCCCATCTTTGCCGATTGTCTCTGCTCTTCGATACTTCTGATCCTACTTGGACGAAAGGAAAAATATTGTCGATGAATAGAAGCATGTCTTGTCTTGTTTATTAACATCCCGGAAATATTCCGCCATGGTTAGGGCAGTCAAACCAACTATCATATGAGCTCCCAGTGGTTTATTCATTTGACCATAGACTAGAGCCACTTTTGATTCTGCAATATTTTTTCATTAATCACTCCAGATTCTTTCATTTCGATGTAAAGATCATTTCCTTCACGAGTACGCTCGCCTACTCCGCCAAATACAGACACACCCCCCATGAGCTTTGGCAATGTTGTTGATCAATTCCATGATGAGGACTGTTTTTACCCACCCCCAGCTCCCCCAAAATAGGCCGATTTTTCCCCCACGATGATAAGGAGCTAAAAGATCAACTAATTTCATCACCTGCAACATAATAATTCTTTCTCTCGCTCTTTCTTTGAGCAGGCTGGTTATCATTTAGGACAGGCTCAATCAATGTAGGAAATGGAGAAACAAAGTCTTGATATGTCATATGATGTTCATCAACGACCTGGTTGTTTTAGAGTACTATAACCCATTAACGAGAGTTTAAGGTCAAGTCTCGCATCGCTATAAGAGTTTTTTTGACTTTACTATCATGTTTTTTGGAAAGCTAGTAAATAAGGCAAAAATTGGTTTTTTAAAACCCCTTGACTCATCAAAAAGAATGACCAAAGTAGATAAAAAGACAATGGGCTTGAGCTCGAGACAAAGTTAAGTGCTACTAGCTCAAGTGCTAGTGAAACTCGCTTTATAGGGGCTCGTAAAGCCTTCATAAGCCAAAGATATAAGCCAAGGTCCAGTCTAAGAGAAGAAAGATGACTTTTCTAAGCCACTTACACGGAACTAGTGCTTTCCCTATCCATAGAGCGGGGTCTAATAATGACTCCCAAAAAGAAGACGATGGGATAAAATAAAGCTCTCCCCACGAAGAGAAATGGAAAAGAGCAACGAAAAGCTATGATGTGAGGTCAGACTGTCTCACGAGCGCATACAATATCAATGAAAGTCGAATTCAGCCGCAAAGAAAAAAAGCCTTTGAACTCTCATTCCATGTCCACAGATCTTGGTACGCAGGATGATAGGGGGCCTTTACCGCTTCCTAATTTCCAAGGTCAGAATCATTAGCATGGGATGAGCCGAATGCAGAATACCTCCTTGAACCACAATGTATGACTTGCTCGGATTTGCCCCTTCCCTCTCTTTTCTTTGGCTCCCCTTCCTAGCTCTCTGCTAAAGGTCTATATTATTACTTCCTTCTCGAGTACCCAAGCCTACGCTTGCTTACCTTAGACCAAGGGACTAAGAAAGAGGTTTTAGTGAAAACTCCACTCGTTTAACCAAAAACTTGTTATATATACTACTTGACTTATGCTGACTAAGGTCCTTCGCTTGTGCTTTTGCAAGATCCATTGATATAGACACTATGTCGATGAAAAAAAGACTAAAGTGGGACCGGGAAGGAAGGCACTCCCACCACTAAGAGCTATGTTTTTCTTTCGCTCCGCTGGCCTCCACGTGCCCTCTCCTACTTTGTTTAAGCATACCTGTTAGTTCACAAAAGTAGCAACCTCTCTAACCTTCTCAGTGAGTTACTCTAACCACCGGGCTCCCCTCCGGCTGACCTACCCTACCATTGATTTGATACAAAAGCGTAAAAGTCAATGGCCCAATCTTTCCAACAAAGCATCTTCCTTTCTTTTTCCAAACAAATTAGTCCAACTCAGTACCTTTTCTCGCAAAAACCCGTGATATCTCGGAGAGGTCGTCTTTTTGTAGGGTTGGTTTGGCGGAACACCAAATCTATGAAAACTCTTATTCCGATATTGTCAATGTGGTGTCTTGTCTTAGTATTATTTCCTTGTCCTGGCGCTTTCTGATCCTCCCTTTCAGATCTCTAGTGAGACCTTATCCAGGAGGGATTGAACTTCCTAGCTTATTTAAAGTTATTACAGTATGTCACTGTATAGGGTTGGTGTGGCCGGGTCATTGGTGGAAGTACCTCACTGAACCTCCCTACCTTTTAGATTACATATCGAAACTCGACTTCGCACTAAAAAATCAAGTTATTTTTCGCTGATAGACCCCAAGAGATTTAGTCGACGATCGATGCTTCAAAATCTATTATCCCCTTCTTCTAGACACCCGTAGAGATTTAATTTCATTATATATAGTAGAGAGTAAACCCGGTCTCTTGGCCGGTTTGCGGACAGTCAAAACCCTTTTTTAATTAATTAAATTGTCTAGGATGTGAATAGAAAAAACAACTTTGAGAAAAGGGAAGTCAACTTATATTGTATTGGCAAAATCCATTTATACAATTATATAATTTTTTTATAAAGAAACTTGAGATTTCAAAAATCAAAAAGGGGAAAAATCTACAGCTTTGGCCTGGAAAACATTAAAGCCCAAGATCACAAAGATACCCGTCAAAAACAAATAGCGACTGTGGTCGATCCTGCTCGAGGATATCGTGCTAAACTACTCAGGTAGCCGGAAAGGGTAATGGTGGGATTGGCAGACAGCTTCCGTTAAAGTTCAAGAATATGGGATTTCTGGTTGAGCGAAGCAATTAATCAAGCTTATGTCACTGATTTTAGCTTTTTACTCGTACTCACTTTAGTATTAGTAATAGGAGGTTCGATATGGTGGAATTTTTACCTAGAAAAAAATTTTTCAACCAACCAAAAGACAATATGTTCACGGAATGCCTTCATGCTATTCAAGGCAAAAATGAGAAATCTGTGGTTTCCCTTTCTTCATGGGATGAAATTTTTGAGATGTTCAAAGAAGATAAATTTCTTGATCTTCTCAAGCTGGTACCAAATAACAAAATTAGAGCTTTAGCTATTTTGGACAGTGTCATCCTTTTCATGTTGGCGCTAATTTTTCCGCTTTCCCAAGGAATCTTGCTAAAAAAATGCTAATGTCTATTATTAAATTTATATACTCTCATCTACCCCTGTACCTCCGATTCAGCGATCTTGCCCGAGAAAAAGGGAAGAGGAATCAACAAAGAAGACAACAGAAAGAGCGTGAAAGTGTGAGAAAGAAATTCGACTCTCTTTATGTTAGAAAGTGTGAGAAAGAAATTTCGAAATACCCTATAAGTCATAATAATCGTGTGCTCCCCGAAAAGAATTCTTCGCAAACTCGCAAAATATACTTGACTTTAGAACGTCATGGAAGAGCCATTTCGACAAAGGGCTCAACCCAAACGGACTGGTGTCACCAGTCGTGCTCGGATCGTCTTAGTGTGCCAAGCATTCGAAATGAAGGTGAGGTATGCTCGGGTTGGTAGTTATGGGTCCGTCGAGGGATGGGATCCTAGGTCTACAACTTACTGTTAGAGTGCTTCGAAGCTCCCCTTCCTTACTTGGATATGATTAGTCCAATAACGAAGGCCCGATGGATGACAACATTGGTGCCATCCTATGGTCTCCATTTAGAAGGTCATGTGGGTGAGTCCTCGCTGGTATGCACTCTTACCAGGAGGGGATAGAATCTCTTTATCGAGTAGGAATAGGGGGGTGACGCGGGAAGCCTCCCACCCTGTCTTATCATGGGTCCAATTACCCAAACCGTAGGGTGAGGTACTGATGGGTGCTCACCACCACCGGATGCTTTAACATACCGAAAACCATGAAAAGACTCTTTCCTTCTCTGTTGAAAGTGTCACCTATCAGGTGGCAGAGTGTCTTAGAAGACTCTCGAATCTTGGGAGGCTACTTAATTAAGAAAAATTAATTAAATAAGGTGCTTCTCTTGGTCAGTGATGGTCCGACAAAGGAGCTTTTGTATTGGCGCCTACCTCTTTTCACGGTTAGTCTACAAGTTAGGAAAGAGGTTTGGGTGGTTGCATGTAGCTTTGTATTTAAAGCAAAGTGCGCCTCCAGCCTCTGAAGGTCCTATGGAGGAGTTCTCTTCAAACCTGACTTGTTGCCTGTCCCAGTATCCCTAACTAGGTCTGGGTATCCTCGAATCATCCCTCCTTTCCATAGATTGGACATCTATAAAAAGAATGAACGTTCGGATCTATTGGTCAAGGTGTATCTGTCTTTCTTTTCATTGGCTACAGTTATTTGTCTTGCCAAGAAGATTGATAAGACAACCTTTGACCAAACCAAACCGTTAGATTCACTAGTTGGCAGCAAGGTTTGCTTTTCTTTTGACATTAAGGCAGCCACTGAGAGGTGGCCCCTGTTATTTCTATTTGAGGTCTTACAAACTTTGTTTGATAGGAGTTTTACCTCTTCTGTGGTTAATTCTACATTAGCATCGATTGCTTCACCGCAAGTGTACAGGATCTCCAAGTAATACATCACGTGAAGACACGAGGATCGTATTCCACGGGGCTAAGGATCTCCTATTACTCCTTCTCGAGCTATTATCTAGCCTAATATCTCAAGTGATGGATTTTTTACTCTACTAAATGTAATTAAAGCTAAAAACAAGATTATGACCAAATTAGAGAGAACAAGCAATAAGCAAGCAAGAAAAATTAATGAGATGCAAAGGCCTATGGATGAGGATCCCCTTGAGGGGTTATCACGCAACATGGATCATGATCTAAAGATGCAAGGGTAAAATGGACCATGAGATTCCAAGATTAGAACAACCCCAATTTCTCTGCGATTGAACCCTAATCCCATACGTAACATAGATAGGAATTTCTTCCAAATCTACATTCCCTATGATTGCATTGAGTACGAGGAAATCTCACTTAGGATTAAACCTACTCTTCTTCGGATTAAAACCTACATGGAGGGCTACCAAACACCCTGATTTCTCGGCGTGATGATACAAGCATCCCCTTTTTAATCCATTCATGACCTAATACATGCGAGCAAGTTACATCTACATGCATCATTTAAAAAAGAGGTACGGATTTCTCCTTAGTGTAGCACTTAGCATGAAAACAATGGATTAAATCTCAAAATTACCCAAGCATGGAATTAACAAGTTATCATCCAACATACATGATAAAAACCCCCCAAGGTTCACCAACACCCGGTGGCCTTTGGGGGGTCTAGTGTGTCATCATCCCACAACAAGCAATACAAACAAGCAAAACATGAGCATAAATGACACTCCCTAGATGAAATGGTGAAGGAGGAGGTGAAGAATGTGCCGAATGACGCTTTCCCGCCAAAGGAGTGCCAAATGATGCTTCCTCTAGCCGTGGGTATCCCTCCTTCAAATCGTGGTAAATCTCCCTTGAATGATGTTGCCTTCTTGCCTTGAGAGTCTTGGACATTGGGCTTGAATGATCTTCTAGCTTCCTTGCCCTTATTCTCCTTCCCAAGGTCGCCCAAAATCTCCCAAGTGATCTCCAAAAAGTCGGCCAAGAAAAGGTCCAGCCAAAAGTCGTATGGAAATTTGGCAGACACTCCAAAACAATCCGCTGCTATAGTGCATACTGCCTCCATATCGGGTAGTATAGGGGGTAGTATGAAAATCTTATCTTTTCTTCTCTTTTTCGCCCAAATGATATCTTCTTGTTCTCCATGGCTTCCTTATGCCCTACAAAGCAAATAATAGACGATTAAATGCAAAACAGGCATCAAACCTCAAAAAATACATGCAAAGTGAATACGATATATACATGAAAACATCTACATTTAGACACTTTTCAAATATCCCCAAACTTAGCGTTGCTTGTCCCCAAAGCAAATAACTCATGAAAAACAAAGACACTGAGAAGTGGCTAAATGCATTACCTCTGGCATCAAGTAAATATAACACTCCAAAAGCAATGGATAATGATACATAGATGTTGAGTCATAGTCAATAAGCATAATAAAAATATCCTGTCACACCCCTTATATATACATGTCTGTGTAAGTGAATCTTATATCTCATATGCCTGATCCGGTCTAGCCTAAGGACTTCAATCGAGTATGACTCTAGATGCTAATCACTCCACTTACAAAAGAATACTAAGTCTTAAACTACTAAGTGCTACTTCAATGGCCAAATAAGATCCTTCTAATTCTATACCTTGAAACTAAGTCCACTTTCTACTCAAAATCTTTGGTAGGTACTCAAAATGATCACTAGGTTTTATTTTCATTTCATCATTGATTTCTGAGTCCGACTAACGTAGACGCAAGAAAATCATTTTTGAAATCTTTCCGGAGGGTGCACATGCTCTGGTTAGGCACAAGAGCCACCCAACTACTTGATTACAGATCCACATAGAGCAGTTAATGCTTCAATAGCGGAGGAATCTTGACATAGACTCTTTTTCATTCATTTCATTTTTTTTTCATTCACCCTAGATCACATCTTCAGAGTACACTACATGCCACAAAATTAGGATTAGCTCAACAAGACTTAGAAGTTCTTAAGAGTCCATTGAAGGAAAAGAACTTATTGTTCTAAGGCCAAGTACTCAAAGTAGTGTGTTACGCATACAAGAGAGTTAGAGAGTAGTCACATTGGCTATTCCTGAGGGCATCGACAAAAAATTCAGTGCACATGACAATACTAGTGGTAAAACAAGATTCAATAAATCATAGAAACAAATAACTCACATCAATCATTAGTCCAAGCTAAAAGAATCTTACAAGAATGAACAAAGCCATCATAGGTAACATTAGCATGTAGCAAATGATCCTAAAACATGAAATACACCCATCCCCACACTTAGTGTTGTACATTACCCTCAATGTACACTAATCATGAAAAATATGCAAGATGAAGCAATGCAAATAATAAAGGAGGGTGAAAAATGAACTCCCCGGTTCAACTTGTGCTCATCGTGAGGTAGGACGTGAGAAAATGTGTGGTGAGCAATACATGTCCCGTCCGACCTCCATTAAAACCAGGAAAGCCCACCAAATTCCCTTAATGCCCTGCGAGGCAAAAAGGGGACATCATCATTCCACAAAGATTTAAAAATACAAGCACAAGGGGAAAACTAGAGAGTAGTCAACAAAAACACAAAGATGAAAATAAACTAAAGTTCGACAACACAAGTCGGTAGGGTAGATCCATGCCAACCAACAAAATACAAAACAAAGCAAGCAAACATAAATAATATTTGTCCAAGCTCCAACAAGCTCGCTACTCATCACAATCTGGGTGCTAGTGGTGGTGGCATGGCGGTAGAAGAAGTGGCTACGAGTGTGCGAGGATGAACCCACGGTGAGGAGGTGATGAAAGCGGTGAAGATCCGCCCTCGAGCCGTGGCTGTCCCCTCAGCGATCGCGTAAAAGGCGGGCCACGAATCTCACGCCGCCTCGCCCGCACTGACCCAAAAACTCGCCCTCAATCTCCCTCGGGTCTCATGTCATAGTCGGTAAAGATGTAGGCGTCGGGGTAGGAGCAGGTGCACCCTCGTGGTCTAACTACGTGTGCTCGATCATTGTCGACTAGACTCATGATAAGTGCTTGTCAGCGATATGAATCGCGAGCATTATTTCCCTTATGTTGAGCATTAGTTTTCTTGGGTTTTTACACTAATATATGTGTTTTTATGTTACTTTTATGCGGGTAGGGTTGTGAAACCAATTATAAAGGAAAGAAGCCAATGTGGATTACAATGCATCGATTTTTAGAGGAAATCTTCCTAAGGTTCAAAGCGTGAAGACATAGGTCGGTGTGAGATGCTAGAGTGTGTGCCAACCTCCTCGTATTTGAGTGAGCACAACCATTTTGGAGGGGCACAAAAGGCGATCACACTCAAGCACTCCGACTTATGCACATAGAACAAGATTTCCATCAACTTATCCGTCATTGATGAAGCAAAGCGATCCACGGCATAAACGTGTGCCCATTTATGTTACCTTGATGAAAAGTAGATTCGGGAGTATTTTTAGCAAAGCACTATAGCGCATTCGTTCACTACCCTGACCGAAAAATGGCAATTTCGAGAGAATCCACGCAGGCGTGTGGAAATTCCCATAAGGGCGTGTGACATCATACACGCCCGTGTAGTCGCTCCGATTCCAGCCCTATTTAAAGCCGATTTCAGCCACAATTTCAGCATTCTTTTCTCCATCTTTTCCCCAACTTGAGATAGGGCTTTGGCTGGGGTTTTGAGGGGTATTGGCAAAGGTTTTGGAGAGGTTCTACGGCTCTGACATCATCATTCCTGAGGAAGAAGGTTGGTAGGGGAGCTTCCGTCGAGGCATATCCTATACCAGACGAGGGAATCCTTGGACAACGAGTAGAGGACTCTCCGCAAGACCATTGACACGACCATCGAGGGGGTTTCTTTATGGATTCATTGCTTTTACATTCGATTTCTTTGATTGTACTTAGCTCCATGGAGAGCTAAACACCTAGTGGGTACTTGGGTGATTGTGAACCCTAGGATGTATTCGTTTCTTTGAACTTCTTTATTATGCTTTCAATAAATTAATGTTTATTGTGAGTTCCAACCTTGAATGCTTGATTGTATGAACTTTTCCCTAGAGTGACACTAGGGTTGAGAGTTCTTGTTGGTAACCATGTGAGTGAGTGACACACCACTAGCGTTACACAAATCTAGGTTGGAGAAGGTTGAGAGGGTGAATCAAGATGTACAGGAGCGTCCCCTTTCCCCTCCGACGTGATAGATTCTACCTCCGTTCCTTGAGTTCTTTGCGGCCATAATAGAGTGAATGGTCTAAGGGATGAACCTCCGCTGGGGCCTAGATGCGCATGCAATGGAGTGAAGCGTTGAGGGGATCTTAGTATCTAGGGCTTAATTGTGGCTAGGGACCTTCCGCCTGGACCAAAGGGTTAGGTCTATAATTAGGAAGCGATTTATCACTTGGAATCCCTAGAGCTCATTGCAACTTTATTCGAGTGTGAGGTTGAAAGGTTATTTAATCTCTCCTCCGGGACATGAATAGAGTTAGGCATAGTTGACCTTAGATTTGGGACTATGTATGTAAGGATTTCCATGACTCACCATTGCATTGATTAGGAAGCATAATAGAGAGTTCTTGTACTTGAAGCGATTTTCCTAGGTGAAGCATCATCCGAGTACCCCATCTTTATCGATTGTATTGCCTCTTCCTTACTTTTGCTCTCTTACTTGTTGCTTTTAATTATTGAGAATTGAATCATTATCACACTTATCATTGTTGATACTCCACATAGCTAAGAATCGAATTAAGTGTCTTTACTCTCTACTACATGTGGATTCGACCCCGCTCACTCGGGATTATTACTTCGACAAACCCGTGCACTTGCGGAATATACGCAAAGGGACCTTGTCAAGTTTTTGGCGCCATTACCGGGGAGTAGCCGTTTAGAGATACTTTGCACTTTGTTTTCTTAGCTATTTATCCTTCATTCTATTTCACATCTCTTCTCTATCACCGTTCTGATTTGTTCTTAAAAAAAAAAAAGGAAAATTATTTCACACTTTCTTATTCTTCCATCATTCTCATTTGTTTTCTTTTGTCATGTATTACTTTTTCTTGCAAGGATTTTAAATGATGATTGACCCAGTCATTGATCTATATTTGCAAGTTGAAGCTCTGAGTGAAAAAGTTGATAGAATTTTTGCTTCACAACAACCGCCCATTCCTTGTTGCAACAAATATCATCCAATTGAAAAGGGCTACCCAAACTTCTTGTGGAATAGTGATGGATAATATTAGGAAACCCCTCAAGAGGAAAGTCAAAAGGGTGAGATACTCGGGAGAGGATGCATTTCGAGCTTGCAAAGAGTATTAGCTAACTTCATTGAAGCATCTGATGTCTGCGTCCAAAATATGGAGACCACACTAAGATGTCATGAAGCCTCCTATAAAAACCTTGAGCATCAATTAGGAGGGATACTTGACACACTCTCTAAGGAACAACAAGCATTTGAGCAAGCAATTCAAGTTCCTTGTAGAGATGATGTGGTAGTGAACGACAAAGAAGAAGTTGGGAAAATTGGGTACATTGGTGTAGAAAATGAAAAGGGAGAAAAGTCGAATACCATTTTGAGATTTTGGACGGTGTGAATGAAGATTGTGCTTGTGGTGAGAAAAATTTTCAAGGGATTTGCTAGTGTCATGTTCCTTTCAAGCTTAAAATACACAAGAAGAAGTAAATCCTAAGGTAATGGAACAAGCACCACTCTTTGGGATTGATCAATTCAGAAATTGCAAGAAAGAGATTTTGGGGTTGGGAGAAGATGTGGGTAGGAGATTGAAACCATCCAATGACACACCTATGCTAAGCTTGGACAATTCCCAACCCAAATTGTTTCCTTGAGGCCAAAGCTAAGATGGTTGGACTCTCCAACAAATATTCCACCCCGGCAATTAGATTTTTTTGGTTTAAAGGAAGTAGCTATGCAATATCTAGTCGGGAGGAACACACTTTTTCAAGCCCCATAAGGTAAGGGAAAAGCTACCTCAAGCTAAGTGACATAAAACAAAGCGCTTCTTGAGGAGGCAACCCAAGCAATTCTCGCTTTTTCCTAGTTTTTAGTTTAGTGTTTGCATGAATAAGAGCTTGAGTGTTGGTGTTTGGATTCTTATATGCCATTGCTATGCTTTTTCTTGTGGACCGTTGGTGTTATCTTGTGCTTTCATGTGTTTTGGTGAAGTTTTTGGTCGTTTGAGCTATTTCTCATGTTTTTCATCGGTAAAACTTGCATATTAGGGCCGGGGCTTTGAGTGTGTAAACATGTTAAAAATTTCTGAGCTGCGCAGAATTTTTCTAAGGCATCCAGAGAAAACACATGGGCGTGTGGAATTTCCGCACGCCCGTGGATTTGCACTGCGAGCTCATCCAAAGAAGGCACTGGGACGTGCAGCTGCCCCTGTGAACGACCATGAGACTATCATACGCCCGTGGGTAATTCGCACAGGCATGTGAATTCGTGCAGAGTTGGGCAGTTTATCCCGAGAGCACACAGGGGCGTGGACTCGCCCATGTGGGCGACCTTGTGAACCACACACGGCGTGGATACTCGCACGCCCGTGCGAATCTCCGAGAGGATCTCTCCATCTCGAGAAGACAGGGGCGATGCGTTTACCAGCGTGAGTTGGCTGTGAATGTCCACGCCCATGTGGAATTTTTCGCATCGGCCGTGGGTCTTAGAGAAATTTTCCCGGTTGAATGGAGAGTCCACAGGGGCGTGCGTCTGCCCTTGTGGGTCGGGCACACAGGTGTGGGTAGTTTCTCACGCGCCCCGTGGATGTCTGCAATGCTAGAACCACATGTTTTCTTTAAAATCTTTTCGGTTTTCTTTATCTTTTCAACCTCAAACGTTTTGAGAACACATCCTTGCTCTATCCTGACCTCTCACCATCATATTAGAGGGTTGTTAATTGAGTTTTCTGGCCATTTTATAGTCTGTCATTCTCATTCTGTCGGTAAGTTTCTCTTTCTCTTTATTTGCCAATCTTCATTTATTTTTGCAGACACGAGTGTCTTCTTCACCGACGAATGGAAAGCGAGATGTACTAGCTATCGACAACGACAGCTTGAGGCATCTTTACCTTCTCTTATTTTTGCATTTAACTTTCTGCATTTTATTTTGGATTTTTATACTTAGAAAGGATTTTCCTTATGAGTTTATTTTTATTTTGTTGTCTCGAGTTGTATTCATTGCTCTATCTTTTGTATACTCGAGTTATTTTGTTTTTCTTGAGCTTCACTGAACCCCCTCGTCTATGCGTTCAGATGGTCTTGTCATCTTGGGAATTGAGACTTAGTCATGGGCAGGGCCAAGGTGCTTGACACTCGGCGTGTGAGCTTCACAACCCGTTGGAACACTACTCCCCAACGATTAGCTTCATCAAACGTAACACTAGGAGTCAGGGGAGTATTGTTTTGATTGCTTCTCCCACATCTATTTTTGAATGAGCTTGCATGTGTACATTGAGGACAATGTACAACTTAAGTGTGGGTGAGAGTTTTATAATGCTATATCTTTTCTATTGTTCTTGATTGATATGTGCTCACATAGCCAATGGCGGTTCACCATAGTTGCAATGATTGTATTCTTAAGTCTAGGAGAATTGTTAACATTGAATGTTTTTCATGCTCTAGTTCTTGCTTGAATTTTTAGGAATTTTTGCCCTGATTTTACACTTAGTCACTACTCACTCTTTGAACTCTATTGGAAACTCATGTTCGATGTTAAAGGGACTAGTTAGGTTTACTTCTTTTGCTAAATTTATTATATATATTGAAAAATGAAAAGAAAGAACAAAAATAGTTTTATTGTTTATTTGTATTTGTTGGGTGGAAAAGAGCTACCACCTATGAAGTATGAAGCTACTCTCACAAGTCGGATACTAGTTATGCCCCTAATGAGAGAAAGAGCTATCTCATAGGATGAGTGAAAGCTACCACTCGTGTAGAAAGAGCTACCACCTCGAAAGTGTGAAAGCCACCTTAGCGGCCGCTTTGGAAAAGGCTACCTTAGGGGATGTGTGAAGCTACTACCATCTTTGAAATTGTTGTCACTTTTGTAAATAAATAAGTCCCTTATATTTAGAATTTTGAG
Source organism: Dioscorea cayenensis subsp. rotundata (assembly GCF_009730915.1). Classification (NCBI taxonomy): domain Eukaryota; kingdom Viridiplantae; phylum Streptophyta; class Magnoliopsida; order Dioscoreales; family Dioscoreaceae; genus Dioscorea; species Dioscorea cayenensis. Next base: position 5,791,575 of record NC_052479.1, read on the forward strand.
GAGTATACCTTGGGTTGTTTTGAGTGAGTTCACACATGTAGATGACTTGGGTTTGTTGTCCTTTTTATTCAAGTTTTTAGCTAGAGCATTGATTTTTTCATATTTACGTAGTTGAAATTTCCCTTTCTTGTAGAATGACCTCTTTGTATGCTTTTGGTGAACCAAAGCACTAGCACTTCCAATATTTCCTTCATCTATGGGCATAACGTTTTTAATTTTTGCTTGAGCACAAGCAAAAAGCTTAAGCTGTAGGGGAGTTTTGATAAGTGCTTGTGTGATATGAATCGCGAGCATTATTTCCTTATGTTGAGCATTACTTTTCTCGGGTTTTTACACTAATACGTGTGTTTTTATGTTACTTTTTATACGGGTAGGGTTGTGAGACCAATTATGAAGGAAAAAGAAGCCAATGTGGATCACAATGCACCGATTTTAGAGGAGATCTTCCTAAGGTTCAAACGCGAAGACATAGGTCAGGTGTGAGATGCTAGAGTGTGTCTGACCTCCTCGTATTTGAGTGAGCACAACCATTTGGAGGGCACAAAAGGCGAGTCACACTCAAGCATCCGACTTATGCACATAGAACAAGATTTCCATCAACTTATCCGGTCATTGATGAAGCAAAGCGATCCACGGCATAAACGTGTGCCCATTTATGTTACCTCGATGAAAAGTGGATTCCGGAGTATTTTTAGCAAAGCACTATAGCGATTCATCGTCACGATCGGCGAAAATAAGCGGTTTGAGAGAATCCACACAGGCATGTGGGAATTATCCATGCCCGTGTGGAAATTCCAAAGGGGCGTGTCACATCATACACGCCCGTGTAGTCGCCGATTCGACCCTATTTAAAGCCGATTTCAGCTCGATTTTTAGCATTCTTTTTCTCCATCTTGTTGTGCCTCAAAATGTACTCAAAAACCTCCAAGGTTAATTGACGAAAGGTTGGCTCGTTTATGGCAAAAAGCTTGTCCCAACAATTTTTTGATAGTCATTCCCTTACTGGACTTGCAATCCCAAGGTTCTCCAAAAGTCCCCACTCAAGGTAGCACAATGTTCCAAATGGTTTTGTTTTCAGTCGATCATATCTCTCTCGATGATGGGATATCTTGAAGATGGGCTCATCGGGTGTAGAAGATGGCCCGGTGGTCCTTGGGCGCTTGGAGGCGAGCCGTTTTGTGTTAGGCATCCCTACAATGAAGATAAACTTTGTTCAAGCTCATAGGGATACAAGATAAAGCAAAAGAAAATGCTAGAGATAGAGGAAACTCATGAAAAATCAAATTTTAAGGTCATACGGCCGTATGGGGCCGTATGGTCACTATTCATATGGCAAAGAGTCTCCCCTATATTCAAAGCATCGAAAATTTTTTTACATAAAATTGAAGGAAAATTCATCCATGATATTCACATCATTCAAACCAAGCAAAAATGCTAAAGAAATCCCACACAAAATCTCCAAGAATGCCCAAGAAATGAGAAAAGATAAATCTAGGGCATAGAAAAAAAGCATACCGACGAAATCTTGAGAAAAACAAGCTTTTAAACTTGGGGAAAAACCACTAGATCGACGTCTCAAAATGGATGAGGAGAAGATTTAGGAGAAAAAATGAGGAGATTTGGCCAAGAAATGAGTGAGAAAGAAGAGAAAAAATCGGTGGAAAAAGAGAGAAAAGAAGAGAATGGAAGAAAGAGAGAGAGAGAGAGAGATATTATATGCGGGGCCCCGACCCATACGGCCTCCATACGGCCCCATATGGGGGCCGTATGGGCCAAGAGGCCCTCTCGACCGAGGGGTTCTCCGTCACGCAGACGGCCCCGTGATAGGGGGGCTCAGAGTGGGGGACCGTCTGCGACGGCACAGAGCCTCTGTGCTCATCTCAGACGGCGACCATACAGCCCAGTAAGGCTGTATACCCATTAAAACCAATTAAAAATTTGAAAACCTGCCCCAAATGATGAAAAAAATGATATAGCAAGCTCGAAGACTCTAAAAATGAGTGAATTGAATAAAACAACGATCTAGTGCATGAATTAACACCTAAATATGAGTTCCTCAAGAAGTTGCACAAACATACCACAATTAAAATGATGAGAGCACTACGCCAAGTGTGTGAGCATGAACTTATTCAAAATTAAAACAAGTCTAAGAAATAGGAGAATTGAAATGAACTAAGATCTAGAATACGAAAAATGCAAGCAAACACCACCGAACACTTGGGTTGCCTCCCAAGAAGCACTTGTTTAACGTCACGAGCCTGACGTACCTCAGTCCTTACCTCATGGGGGTTCAAAGAGTTTGATGCCACCCCCGGTTTCCTTTATAGCATTGTTATTAAAGTAAAATTTTAATCGTTGCCCATTGACCTTAAAAGTGCCGTTTTCCGGGTGGGTTACCTCAACCGCTCCATGTGGGAAGACTTGAGTAACCGTGTATGGACCTGACCAACGTGATCTTAGCTTCCCCGGAAATAATTTCAGCCTGGAGTTGAACAGTAGGACTTGATCGCCTTCGTGAAACTGCTTAGGGTGCTTGATGCGTCTGTCGTGGTACTCTTTTACTTTTTCTTTATAGAGCTTTGAACTCTCATATGCCGTGGAGCGCCACTAGTCAAGTTCATTCAGTTGAAGCTTCCTCTTGCACCCTACAAGAGAAGAGTCAAGATTTAGAAACTTAATGGCCCAATAAGCTTTTATGCTCGAGCTCAACCGGTAAATGGCAAGCTTTTTCCATAGACTAGTCTATATGGAGTGATTTCCAATAGGAGTCTTGTAGGCTGATCTCGTATGCCCGAGAGCGCCATCGAGATGTTCTCGCCCTAATCTCTTCGGGTTTATGAGATACGGCTCTTCTCCAGGATTCGCTTTAAGTCCCTGTTGGACACTTCTACTTGCCCGTCTAGTTTGTGGGTGGTAAGTTATTGCCATTTTATGGGAGACTCCATAGCGCTTCAATATCTTTTGCTGAATTGGGCATTACGAAAATGAGTGCCTCTATCACTAATGATAGCCCGTGGTGCTGCCAACCCGGAGAATAATTTCTTCAAAAAAATTTTACCACCACCCTCGCATCATTTGTTTGCAATGCTTGAGCCTCCACCCATTTAGACACATAATCGACTGCCACGAGTATGAACTTGTATCCATGGGAGCTCGGAAAAGGTCCCATAAAAATCAATCCCCACACATCAAAAACTTCACAGGCTTGGTTCCAATTTTGGGGCATCTCATCCCGGTGAGATATGTTGCTGATCCGCTGACATCTATCACAAGCTTGAATGAATTTCAGGTGTCATGGAACACCGATGGCCAATAGAAACCTGCATCAAGAATTTTTCTTCGTTGTTCTATTCGCGATCATAATGGCCACCCAGTAGGGTCCCGACTGGCAATGCCTCAAAATGCTTAGACCCTCAGCCCTAGAAACACATCTTCGAGCTACTTGATCGGAACAAACCCTGAATAGGTATGGATCTTCCCAGATGTAGTGCTTGAGGTCTGAAAAGAATTTCTTCCTTTGTTGATATGTAAACCATTTCGGGATGACCCCACCAACCAAGTAATTAGCGAAATCGGGAAACCAGGGTGGTTCCTTCTCTTCTACTACCTGGATATTATACAAGTGTTCTTCAGGGAATGAGTCATTAATGTCCTTGTCTCTCATAGTTTCTGCGCTAGAGCCCTCCAAACGGGATAAATGATCAGCTACAAGATTCTCTGCTCCCCACTTGTCCTTAATCTCCAGGTCAAATTCTTGAAGCAGTAAGACCCACCTAATCAAACGTTGTTTGGCATCTGATTTGCTAAGCAATTACCTCAAAGCTGAATGATCGGTGTACACCACCACTTTACAAAGAGCCAAATATGACCAGAACTTATCAAAGGTAAATAACACGGAAAGTAGCTCCTTTTCAGTCGTAGTGTAATTCGCTTGGGCTCCCATTAGAGTCTTACTTGCGTAGTAAATGGGGTGGAAATGTTTGTCCCTCCGCTGACCAAGCGCTGCCCCAACTGCAAAGTCACTTGCATCACACATCAATTCGAATGGGGAGTCCCAATCTGGGGCTACCATAATCGGCGCTTGAATTAGTTTCTCCTTGAGTGCCATGATGGATGTCATGCAGTCATTATTGAACTCGAATGGGACATCCTTTTCCAATAACCTTGTTAGGGGTCTAGAAATTTTAGAAAAATCCTTGATGAATCTTCTATAGAACCCGGCATGTCCCAAAAAACTTCTTATGGCCTTCACAGAATTTGGAGGTGGCAATTTTTCGATGGTGGAAATCTTTGCCTTGTCGACCTCAATTCCATCTTTCAAAATTTTGTGCCCCAAGACTATCCCCTCTTGGACCATGAAATGGCATTTCTCCCAACTTAGCACAAGATTGGTCTCTTCACATCGAATGAAGACCCGCTCAAGGTTCTTGAGGCACACATCGAATGAATCACCAAAGACGGAAAAATCGTCCATAAACACCTCCATAAAATCTTCTACCATGTCTTCAAAAATTGCCATCATGCATCTCTGAAAGGTGGCCAGGGCGTTACATAGCCCGAAAGGCATGCGGTGATAAGCAAATGTGCCATACGGACAAGTGAACGTAGTCTTCTCCTGATCTTCAGGGGCGATGGGAATTAGGAAATAACCAGAGAACCCATCCAAAAAACAATAGTAGGCATGCCCAGCTAACCGCTCCAGCATTTGGTCAATGAATGGTAGGGGAAAATGATCTTTTCGGGTGGCATCATTCAATTTTCTATAGTCAATGCATACCCTTCACCCGGTTGTTGTACGAGTCGGGATTAACTCATTTTTCTCATTGGTGATTACGGTTATTCCCCCTTTCTTTGGAACCACTTGTACAGGGCTAAGCCACTCACTGTCTGATATCGGGTAGATAATACCCGCATCGAGAAGCTTGATGATTTCTGCCCGGAAGACTTCTTTCATATTTGGATTGAGTCTTCGTTGTGGCAAGGCTTTGGGTCTGTGATCATCCATCATTAGAATTTTATGAGTGCAAATATATGGATTTATCCCTCTAATGTCAGGGATCTTCCAAGCAATTGCTCTCTTGTGTCTCTTTAGTACATCCACCAACCCATCCTTCTGCTTAATCGTTAGGGTTTGAAGAGATGATGACCGGAAGTTGTGTATCTTCTCGCAAGAAGGCGTACTCCAGGTGTTCAGGTAGTGTTTTCAACTCCAAATCTGGTGCTTCCCTCGATGGCATCAACCCTCATGCTCCAAAAGCCCATCACCCTGTTTCGGGATCCTACCTCTTCTCTGAGACACCGCACTCTCATCATAACTGTTGTCTGTACCATGAACACGAAGTTCACAACTCTCGGCATTATTTCGAGACCTTCATGCTGCTAGCTGTTGCCCCTCAAGGTGCACACCTATACCCTTGCTGACACTTGGCCCATTTCAGTACGGTCCTCCAAGGAGGGATTCATGGTGGCAAACTGTCCACCCTCGGTGGTCAAAACAAACTGTTCAATTGGTGATATGCTTCCTTCACTCACTGATGGTATTCCACTTTTCATAAAGGTCTCGAACACTGTGTGCCAGCTGCAACCATCAAAAGATATGGTAGAATCCCCAGATAAATGGTTGTCTCGAGGGTGTGAAAAAAATGTTCCCTGAGTGCGCAAATTAATCCAACCATCAAATACGTATGCTAGCGTCTTCCAACTTGATGTTCGGATTAGCCATGATGTACGAACGAGACGGACGTGTCATGCACCGTACCTTGCAAGACCAAGAAAGATGATAGAAAGTTAAGATTAAGGAAAAGAAAAATAACAACAATAATGAAATAAAATGAGTAAAGAATGAAATGGCTAGAGTAATAATCTAAAAGTTTCCTAGAATTCCTTAAAAGAGTCTCGCAACGGCGCCAAAAACTTGATTGCTTCCCATGCAAGTGTGCGGGATCGCCAAAGTAATA
>NC_052479.1:5798531-5846753 GCF_009730915.1 Dioscorea cayenensis subsp. rotundata
GTTACGTATTGCTCCTAGTAGGTAGAGCGGTCCAATCAGGCCAGTCGTGGGATAGTGGTTAAAGAACAGTCGCTCCCCAATAGGGAAAGGAACCCTTCCAGATCTCATATCCCAAAGCAGTACCAAAGAGTGTAGGAGCCAACTTGGTATTGAAGAGGCATGGGAAAAGGTGTGGGGAATTTTCATACATGAGGGCTGCCTTGAAAAAGATGAGAAAGGGAACCCTTCTTTATCCTACATATCTGAAGCTCGCAACCTATCAATGGGGCTTGAAAAAAGTGGATGGGACAAGGATATACCAAATGAAAGCCTTCTCGAGAGACTCCTTCTTGTATTTTTGTAGTTGAAGATTGAAGGACTTTGCCAACAGGTCTATGCCAAAATGATAACATCGAGACCACCTGCCTCACCTCTCGCATTAGCTCGCATGGAAAATGAGTCCTTTGTTTAGCTCTCATCATTGGTCAGTTCCTCGACTAACCTCACAAGAAGATCTCATTCTTATTGGAGTGAGTTATTGACTTATTTGATCTGATTGGCTTAGTCTTTGCCCAAACGGAAGAAATGGCTTTTTTATGCGTATGTTCCCACACCAGTTACTACAACAGACTAGCCTATTGATTTCGAATTTGCCTCACATTACTACCTATTAGTGGAACTAGGAAATTTGGTTGTTTAACCTGAGGCAATGAAATTGTTGTATGCAGTTTTGGCTATTCCCTTTGCTTGTCTTCCTGTCCATTGCGGACCTCGTTTTTCTCTTGATTGAAGTTTCAGGATTAGTTGATTATGCCCGGTGCGTGCGCCGATTAAGGCTGACAGTGCTCCTCTGACCGCCCCTATCTCTAAAGGCTTATGGCTGGTCTCGCTAATTAACTGCTGACAGGCTTGTTATTCTCATATATAGATCTCACCGAATGCTTTTTATTCTATTGTATGTAAGTGATGGAAGATAATGGTTTCGCCATCCCCATAGCCGGAATCATGATCTACTCTCTGTTAGTTGGACTCAGTCAGCTTCTCGACTCTGTCTATTGAACGAACTCTTCTCCAACAATGTGCGGGAACTGAGTTACTAAAGGAATTTTCTAGATTAAACTTATCTAAGAGTCGTGCACCGATGTAGGGTGTGGAAAGTGAACATGTTCTGTACTGATATAAAGACATAGATCAAGGAAAGGGCTTAAATTATGAGATTCGCAACTTTGAACCCATACTTGTGGTCACTCCAATAGCTTGACAAAGGGCCTTCTAAGGCTTATTCTGGGATGCCCTTTCACACTTTTGCTTGGACCTTCTTGCTCAAGCATTCACCTTTACTGAATCCTTGTCACCCTAGGTTGCCCAGTCTCATTTGTCTTCATTTTCATTCCATAATGCGACTGAAGTCTCATTCGATGGATACGCTTTCTGAACAAGCTCAATCTCACTCTCTGTTCTTGGTCTCTCCGGGAAGGAGGGTCCTGGTCTTCCAATTGGTCATCAAGTATAAGTGCTTTGTGTGATATAAATGCGAAGCATTCTTCCTTATGTTGAGCATTACTTTTCGGTATAAAGACAATATGTTTGAAGTTCTTGTTCAATCTAAGGACCAAGACACCTAGAGGAGTTCATAAACGGAGATGTGCCAACTTCCTGGAAGATTCAAGCTAATTCACTAGTCAAAGTGGGCATAGCAGCAGCCACATCTTCATGTCCCTTCTTTCTCAAGATTGCAAGACCTCTCAAAGACACGCCGATGAAGAAAAGTTTACAGCTCACTACATGGACGCTGTCTTTATTAACATGGGCCTCAAGAGAAGAGGTTTGGACCACGCTTTGTGAAAAGTACTGTGCCACCTTAGTGTAGCAATACCGTAGCAAAAATTAAGTGTGTTCGCGCTGTACTGCGGGAGTTTGTGTTCTACTGCTGGCCGTCGTAGGAAAATCCACCAAGAGGGCACGTGACAAAGTGTTAGTTTGGGCTTTATATAGGCCACTTGCCTTTATTTTTGGGAGACTTTGATGAGGGTTTTTATGAGCACTTTGAAGGCAAGGCAGCTAGGTTTTGAGGAGGCCTTTGCTTATATCGAAGCGCCCCATCACCAACTTTTGATCGATCTTCTCTCTCGCTATAGCATGTAGGGAGCCTCGCAGCTTACCTAGCTTCGAAAAGGATTCTTCAAGATACAATACCCATTGTTAGCCATCATCATGAATTTAAGGGGCCCTTTACTTCATGGTTTTTATTGCTTTTCATTGTATTAATCATTGTTTGTAACTTGCTCCATGGAGGGCTAAACCTTGTAGGTATTTGGGCATGTGAACCCTAGGACGGCGTTTTCGTGAATGATTTGGCATTATGTTTCTATTAAATATGAGTTGATTTGAGTTTTAAATCTTTGTATTTTACTGCTTTCTTGTTTAATTAATCCTTGTGGTTGATTGATTCGGTATTGAATTTTTCTTTGATGTGAGAGAGGGGTTCCATTAGAGTTAGAACTTCAAGGTTAAAAGAGGGTTGAGAGGGCGAGTCAGGATAGTGGAGTGTCCTCTTCTTCCTGATCGAGTGTTTTCCCATCTCCGCAGATGCTAAACCTCATGCAACCATATTTTGGTGTGAGGCGTGAGATTGAGAGAGATTTCTCCGACTGACCTTGTAGGGGGTCTCGAGATCCTCACCGTGAAATTATGATGGATCTATCTTTAGGAAACTCGTTTCACCTTCTTCTTAGCTGTTTGATCAAGGTCATATGTGTGAGGTGTTGTGATTGAACGATCTCCACTGGACCTTGTAGGGGACTTAGTACCGTGGTTTGGAGGCAAGGGCTACCAGAAGTTCTGGATTACCCCCACCTCATTAGCTCCGGTTTAGAAGTATCGAGAGCTACAGCTCATATGTTAGATCCCTTGAGCATTGTCATCGCACCTCATCTTTATTGGATTGAGATCTCCCTTTACTTGTTTCCTCGCTTTGCTTGCTTATTAATTTCTCGTACAATTACTTCATTTCATTACATCCATTGATTTCGACTTCACAGGATAACTAAGCTAATCGGCTAATACTATACACTGGGCCCCTCGTGATTCGGCCTGCTCCACCACCGTAATTATTACTTGGCTAATTCGCGGCACTTCATGGCTTACGTTAGAAGAGGTTCGGGTAGTCGTGATAGTAGCTTGTATTTAGTAGTGCAGTGCCTCCGCCTTTGGCAGAAGGCCTATGGAGGAGTTCCTCTCAAACCTCGACTTGTAGTCTCGCTAGTGCTCAATCTAGGTTCCGTATCTCGAATCTCATCCCTCCTTTCCACATAGATTGAGATCTATAAAAAGAATGAACGCCTGCGATTTCTAGGGAAAGCAAGATTACGAAGGACTGGTACCAGAGAAAAGGAATCGAGGCAGAGGTGAAGATGGCGCGCAGCGGCTTCAACGACTACATCATGACCAAACTTCGTCTCGCGTCGGCTTTCGAAATCAACCCTTTCAGTTGAAAAAGGATCGGGTGGATCACCTCTCGAAAAGTGGAGGGACGTGAGCACAGTGAGGAGAGGGGTGAGATCAAGTAGGGAAGCGGGATAGACTCAAAGATGAATTGACAGAGTTCCACACATCCAATCGGGCGTGGTAGAGTCTCTCGACGGGAGGCAACGCCCACCGCAAGAAGGAATAGAAGCTTCCTCGGTATCACTCTTCCTCGGCTGAATAAGTTGAGAGAGAGACGAAGCAGCATCCATCGTCGCCTATGATATATGGATCACTCTTTTCAAAGTCGACAAAGGCTAGTTCATCACATCACATAATTACACTCCAACTGACCAACTTCTTTGTCCGTGTAGCACATTCCATCACGGTCAAAGTTTCCTCATTCTTGTTGACTAAACCTCCCGCCACGATCAACAGTGAGAGATTCATGGTCGAGAAGCGTAAAAGCTTTCTCCGGTGAAAAATCCTTCTTCCTCAAAGGGGTATCATCTACCTCTACGAGCGCTCAAGCAATCTCAAAAAGAGAATCCATATCTTTTGCCTTTATAAGCACTCATCACAGTGCTTTAGACTGATAAGTTGGAGTCCAACTCACAAGGATAGACCGGATGCCGGGGAACCTCACAAAAGTTTTGATGGAGATGTCTGCTCATTGACCACCCTTTGATCCGTCAAAGCCCTGAGCGTAAGCAGGTTAGGTTGTTCAAGATATACTACCCCGCTGACTCTCTATCGGATCAGTGAGGGCTAACAAGAAAAGCTTTGGTGGACGACTAATCATGCATTTTCCTTAATACAATAAAAATCGTACTCTCTATGGGAGAAAGGCAATCCCCATTGATCCAAGAGGTAAAACATCCAAATCTAGCTAATGAAGTAAAACTAGGGGGCGCATAAGACGTCTCCCAAGTCTCTCTTTTCAGAAGGGGTGTTTGTTCGGCGTCGAGGATCCCTCTCTCTCCTGCATAGAAACCACCCTATGCTCGGTGCCGGGCTTTAGTTCTGATTGATGATTTCTCCTATTTGTTGGGATTGTTCTTCTCAAGAGATTGTCAATCATGAACTCCTTCCTCTACTGACAAAGGCTCTCTTCTCAAGTGGCTTTCCCTCAACCGCTGAGCGCCCCTGTGTAAGAAAAAGGTCTTTGCCCTCGCTCAACTTTGCCTCCTACACCGGCGCTCGGATCAAAATCTCCGGTCATCCATGGAAGGGCGCTGAGTTAGCTATCAAGGAGCTGATGCTTCCCACTAGAAAAAGAAAGAGAATCGCTCAAGAGTAAGTAAAGAAAAATTTACATAGATAGAGATCAGAGTCTGGATGAGTGGACGAGATTGCAAAATAGTAGCAGCCTGCCTTTATGAAAAAGAGTGGTGGAAGAAAGTCTCGATACATAGGGTAAGTTAGGAGAGAAAATTCCATCTAGGCCTCCTGTGACGTAATAAGACAGAGTCGGCGAGGGGACAACTATCGTGACACTCATACCTACCTACATAGGACTGGAGTGTGGGACCCGCACTCGATCTAATGTAGGTGAGTATATGCTAGCTCCACCGCTGCGGGTACTCGCCATAGATTGGAGTTCTACCCGTCACCGCCGAAAAGCCACCGCCTATGCCTCCTGATGGCCAAGGTGGTTAGTGAGTAAAGTCAGCCGCTTCAACGAAGGATCTATACTAAGCAAACCACTACTAAATCAACAAGATCCATCCCGAGCCCCCGCGCAGAAAGGGAAGTAGACGTAGGGATAGCAAAAGTAAGCAGACCCCGCCAAGGAGAAGTCGAAGGTAGTCTAGTTAATACCAACTAGGGCCGAAAGTGCGCTAGCCTTTCAACTGGCCAAATGAATTAACTCATAGAAGTTCGACATCGTGAGTCGCTGTACTGATATGAACGAATACAATGCCATTACGCTTCCATGTTTTTAAGAATTTCATAGAAAGAAGAGCTCTCTTCATTTCCGCTTTTCATAAGAAAAGCGATTCACTCTCCTGCATGCGAATAAGGTAGCCAAGATAACAAAGTAGATCTCGACTCAGAGAGCCCTTCTTAGGTTGGTCACCGGCTGCAGCGAATCTGCTACTTCATCGCATGAAAGTTCGGAGTTTCGATGGAGTGATCATTGAATAGGTTGCGATTCAAGGCTCAAATTCAGACTACGCGGTGTTAGCAGGAAAAATTTAACTGGAGGAGCAAAGTGGATGAGTGCGACACTAAGCTCGCTTTTTAGATTTTTTTGAAGTAGTTGGCGATTGGTTTTGTTTTTAATCGTCAAGCTTTTCAATAGGTTTTTGATGCATATTCTTTCTCCGAACTCGAATGTACAGTAGGGGTACCGAGAGTCTCAATACTACCAACTCGAATGGATAATAACTCGTAACTAAAATTGGATCCATGGGAACAAAGCTCAAAATTGCTTACCTCGCTGACTAGCTCCCTATAACTGCATAACCCTAGAACCCCGCTCTCCCTTACTCATCGCCTTTATTCGACAGAGTCGAGATACTCCCCGCCTTTGAAAGACTTCTTCAAACTAGGCTTGCTATAGGTATTTTTAAAAAGCTTGATAAGAGCTAACTATAAGTACATATCTAACTGCTTTCTCAAATCAAACGCTTTCACAGTGATAGATTGTGCCCTATTCCTATCTACTTACTTAAATTGAAATAGTAAATTTTGATTGCTCACACTCAAAGGAAAAAGGCCTCTGATGTTGTATTGTATACTATGCACTGACATAAACTTAGCACTCATCACAAGCCCCGCCATCGAAAGTTTTATTCCTGCCTTGAAAAAGCTCTATCTCTACTTTATCCCTCACTTGCTTTCTCGTTTCTACTCGAAAGAAAGGTGTTAAAATGAACTCTCTTTGAGAGATGGCTTTTCAAATTCCTTTTCATATGAAAAACTTTCTTAACATAAAAAAAGGCTTTTATGGAAACATATTTCCTTTGCCTTTAAAGAAAGAGGAGCCCTCACCTTGTATGGACCGCCATAGAAAATCTTCTTGGTACAAATGATATTTAAGCAATAGCTATCCAGTAAATCCTCACTACGAAATATGTAGAAATACCCTAATATGATACGCTAAAGATTCATAAATGAAGGAAATCATAGCCAAGAGCAAAGATGTACTAGAGGGAAACTGGGGCATAGAGCAAATCGAGAGTATGGTATGTATTTTGGAAGACATTTATTTTGCCACCAAGAGCGGAGGATGAAAGATTGAATGTCAAAGACATATTTTTGAAGAAAGTAAAAAACATAAATGACACCATTAGATGAGATGTATAGATTGCAGTGTCTCCCGCCAGCTTGATAGTAGTAATGTGGGCTTTTGAACTCAAGTAACCTTTGTCTTTGAGCTCGCTCAAGCTTCTAGTTTGAAAAACACGCTAGACTAGAAGTGATTTAGTCTTTCTTTGAGAGGGTGAAAGGCAGGCACACCTCAAGAGTCACCTCACTATCTCGACTAGCCTAGTTTGAAGTCTTTATTGATGGAACGATTGGTTAGCTCTTCCCCGATCCACTAGTTTAGAGTATATATCATGATTTGGAAAAATCCTTTATTTTTGAAGTAACAAAGACCCTAAGCCCTCAACTTTTGCATAAAGAACCCATGTTGAACTGAATGGAAAAGTCATTCTCGGATAAAGTCTCCTGAGAAGCCGCCGGAAGAGAAAGATTCCATTCCTGAAGTGCCCCAACGGAAGCCGATCCTTCCCTTGTGCCTATTGCAGGAAAAGTGCCGGACATTTCAGCCCATGAGCATCAGTCTGTCAAAGCAAAGATTCACAGTCTTTTACGAAAACAAAAGAGAAAACCATCCGTGGATCTGGACCGTTTGGATAGATATTTTCTCTGTCCTGACCTGTCGGATCCTAGAATTTTGCATTTCGTCGAAGGCTAAAAATGAAAAAAAGCAAGTGGCAGAGCCAACTCGGTGGATTGGGAACCGATCTTTTTTTGTGAGTCAAAAACACTTCCTGAAAAGCTTCATTATTGAAGGATCAAGGTCAACCTTGAGTTCTTTATACGCTAAAGCGAGAAAATAGAGCTAAACCTTAGAAAAAGCATATCAAGGTAGCGCGTCTATACGCTTTCAGCATATCATATAGAGGCTTAGCTTTTCAAAGTAGGCACGAAGGTTCAGTTCATCTTGTGTCCCTAACTCACTATTCCAATGAGGAAGAGGATCGACTGCCATGAAGTCGGACAAGTGATTACGAGATTCCAAACTTGGGTCTCTAGTTTAGAAATCCTGGTACCATAGACATGATTGCTTTAAACAATCTTTTTATCTGAAGTGAGAAAAGTCAGTCTACTCTTAGGGATTTGAGTAAAATGGTGACTCCAACCTTCTTTGCAATGATCCGGCATTTCAGATTGCAAGCTGTTAGGGCAACTTCCAGAAACAGACTGATCGTTGTCAAGACAAAAAGGGGTAGTCTTCTTGTGGATAGGACGATAGCCATGTCTTTTTTTTGGCCGTAAAATCCTGACTCTGTCATAGTCAGTTTAAGGGCTTGGCCTCTAGAAGAGAGCTTTCACAACAGGGAGCGAACTGCCTCCATCTCCAACTCAAGGTAGTAGGGCTTGGAACTCGGGATCACGTAGCCTCATCTCCGACTTGATTTTATCTCCTTATAATGAGACATAGAACCGAAACACAAAGCTTTAAAAAGATAGCCATGTCTCGAGAAACTCCTATCAAACAAAGTTTATAAGACCTCAAATAGAAATAACAGGGGCCACCTCTCAGTGGCTGCCTTAAGGTCAAAAGAAAAGCAAACCTTGCTGCCAACTAGTGAATCTAACGGTTTGGTTTGGTCAAAGGTTGTCTTATCAATCTTCTTGGCAAGACAAATAACTGTAGCCAATGAAAAGAAAGACAGATACACCTTGACCAATAGATCCGAACGTTCATTCTTTTTATAGATCTCCAATCTATGGAAAGGAGGGATGATCTCGAGGATACCCAGACCTAGTTAAGGACACTGGGACAGGCAACAAGTCAGGTTTGAAGGGAACTCCTCCATAGGCCTTCTGAAGGCTGGAGGCGCACCGCTTTTAAATACAAAGCTACATGCAACCACCCAGACCTCTTCCCTAACTTGTAGACTGACCGTGAAAAGAGGTAGGCGCCAATACAAAGCTCCTTTGTCAGACCATCAGTGACCAAGAGAAGCACCTTATTTAATTAATTTCTCTTAATTACGTAGCCTCCCAAGATCCGAGAGTCTTCTAAGACACTCTGCCACCCTGATAGGTGACACTTTCAACAGAGAAGGGAAGAGTCTTTTCATGGTTTTCGGTATGTTAAAGCATCCAGGTGGTGGTGAAAGCACCCCTCAATTACCTCCGCCCCACGGTTGGGTAATTGGACCCATGATAAGACAGGGGTGGAGGCTTCCGCGTCACCCCCCATTCCTACTCGATAAAGAGATTCTATCCCCTCCTGGTAAGAGTGCATACCAGCGAGGACTCACCCACATGACCTTCTAAATGGAGACCATAGGATGGCACCAATGTTGTCATCCATCGGGCCTTCGTTATTGGACCAATCACATCCAAGTAAGGAAGGGAGGTTCGATGCACTATATCGGTAAGTTGTAGACCAGGGATCCCGTCCCTCGACGGATCCGCAACTACCAACCAGCATACCGGCCTCCTTTCGGAATGCTGGCACACAAGGCGATCCAGCACGACTGGTGACACCAGTCCGCTGGGCTGAGCCCTTTGTCGAAAGGGCTCTACCATGACGTTCTAAAGTCAAGTATATTTCACGAGTTCGCAAAGGAATTCTTTTTCGGGAGCACACGATTATTATGACTTATGGGTATTCGATGAATTCCACGAGCCCTGACAGCCAGAGTTCGATCATCGGGGCAACCCAAGAAGGAAGGGCATATGCCAATACCATGTTGAAAATCTTAGATGGCCAAGAGTGTAGACTAGACTTAAAATATTATAGAATTTTTTACGAAGAAAAAAAAATGTACCCATTGTAATCATTGCTAATCAAATACCCCATTGTTTTGCAGATGAAGACAAACCATTTAATGCAAGATGCCATCGATTGAGATTCTCCTCAAATATACACGAAGCACGCATTATTGCTACTTTGTTTGTGCGGGTGTATAAACAGGAGAATAACTATGACCCTAGCAGCATATCAAGATAGATGCGATTTCTAACGCGGTTGAATTACAAGGAATGTACAGGGTTTTTTTCACAAAAAAGGGGCACAGGAAGGGAAAAGGGGGACTGTGCCTTGACCTAAATGAAGAGTTTATAATAACCCAGTTAAATCAATTCGCCGTAAAAAGAAATGTAAATATTTTATTTACCCACCCAAAAGCGGGGTATAAAACCAAAGAGCGCAATCATTCTAGAAATCGAAGACAGAGAATATGCTGTCATGTCAAATTTGAAGACGGGGGAGACATGGAATTTTCTACAAGTAACTACCCTCATCAAGAACGGAGAGTATGAAAAGAATTTCTCAATTATAGCTTGAATGCGAGCCACCCTGGGCGAAGAAGTCGACCAAGCCCCGAAACACATAAGCTCGTGCATTCCATTCTTATCTCGCGGGTTCGGCCTCCTCATTAACTCAGAACATATCCATTGGTCGGTCCTCAACATGGTTTAGTAGATCGAATTCGTCTCTACTAAGTATAAGTAAGGGAAACATCCGCACATCAAGCTAAGATGACTCTTAAGGAGGTTATCCCTGAACTTCATTATTTGAGTGAAAGGGGAAAGAGGAATTATTTGTTCGAAAGAGGGAACCAGTCTTTCTATATCCCTGTGTCGGTGGAAGAGAACAATTGCTTAAAGTGAAGTAAAGCCTTAGCCTCAAAGTAAAGAGAGAATTCTGGTAAGCTTTCCTGCCAGCCTTTGAATGATTTTTCTTATTGGAAAAAGACTAGAATAAGTAAGGTGGAGCAACACTAGTTCCGACCAAGAAGCTGCATCCCAGACTTAGTATTAGAACATAGGTAGCAACAACAAGTACTAGCTATGGAGGAGGTAGTCCACCAAAAGTGCAGAGAACGAAGCGGCTCATAAAAGAAGATCTTCTTTTCCCGGAGCCCGCCAAGCCGTCCAAGTAAGCTGCACAAGTAGCAGCTCTATCTAGGAAAGGAGGCTAAATGGCTTCTTCATGAAAAGCTTAGTTATCCCATTCTATTCACCGCACTCGAGGATTTCTATAGCGGTCAAGGCGTGTATGTACATGTTGTTGAATTAGGATAGAGGACGAGGACGAGGTTGTCGCAATGGGTAGCTTGGTTGCCCAAGGAAGCAAGGCCGTAGAAAGGACTTTTCGTTACCCTATTGACAAGACCGAGTCTTATTTTGATATCTTGTTGAAGATGAATAGGAGTAAGTTGCCTCCCTCTCAACTACATTCAACCCGGTGATGATAATTTAGATAGGTTTTTGTAGATATTTGCCGCAAGCAACAAGCACTAAGGGTCATGGTACGAGGTACATCGCTTTTGACCTTCGAGACGTTGCAAGCCTTTCGAGATAATATATTGGTTTTTGAAGACGAGTACGAGTCATCCCCCACCGCATAAAAATTGAGACCAACCCTCTCCAAAAATCATTATGCCACTCGTCAACATGGTGTCGCACTTGGGAGGTGATGATGTGATTCCTTATGTATTCGTGTCTCGTGTTGCTTGACAAGTCTACCTCGGATCCGTAATCATCTCTTTAATGTTTGTTCTTCTAGGCTCGGTCGACCCTAGTCTTTTTTCGAGTTTATTCCCCACTGCCTTTTTGATATGGTTGTACCCACTTCTTTTCATTACTTCTATGTGTTTGCCTTGGCCGAGTGAGACCGACGTAGTGCGAATCTTGAGCAAAGGTGCTCGCCCATGCTTCTTCTAACCGGGGAAGCACATCGCTAGTCCAAGGCAGTGCTTCCCTCCCTGAAGCTCCTCATTTTCCAATGTGGGTTTGCCACCTCAAGCTCCACCCTTACATATATATATATATGAGTTTTTGCCCCTTCCTCGCTGCCGAAAGCATATGTATCCCTCACACCCTCGAGGATTAAAAAGACTTGTTTTCAAACTCGTCCCTTCCCTACCTACCCATTTAAAGTGATTCATAAAGTCCCGAGGGGTTTGATCATCCAAAGATACATGATGGTAGACCTGGTCCGCTCGGCATCACGTATCAAGGCATCACAATCCCAACAACATCTCGTAGAAGGTCTCCACTAAGTCGATAGCTCGTGGACTCGAGTATGAGGGAGAGGGATCACGATCGATGAGAGAAGTCGAGATAGGCTAATGGAAGGATCGGGTTCCATTTAGATTAGTTTAACAGATTAGAAAGGTGTGGTCGAGGTGAGAGGCCTCCGGTGGAGAAGAAGGGGGCCCTATCCCGAAATGGAAGGAAGTATCGAAAGATGAGGGCTTGAACCACGCACCACCATTGAAGCCCTAATCTATTTATTTTTAAAATTTATGTATATATTGGAAGAATGATGTCAAAACAGTAAAGCGAGCGAGTAGCTCAGAAGTCATGCTAATAGACTCGGATTGAGTCGATCAACAAAACAAAAACAAGCGTAATCGATATGAAGTCGAAACATTGAAATGATTGCACAAAAGCCTCGATGGGGTGGTTTGCTCCAAAAATAGTCCACCCATCCTCAAAATGGTCTTCCAAACCGATCTCTCTTTTGTTATTTGCTCAGTTGAGAAGTCTTGTATTGTATTCTAACGACTCGAGATGTGAATGGAAATCATCGATCAATCCATGTGATTTCCTGCCTGACCCCACTCTATCGGGCTAGCCCACTTCGATTGTGAAAGGGAGATATAAAGGAGAAAAGTAGTTTACGTCCAACGGCCAAACTCTTCGTTAAGTCATTTGGCCCACAAAGTCTCGTAAGTGATCGAGACCCTTGGTTTACCGAGCGATTCAGGACAGAGATGTTCAAGCCGCTATACTAGAAAGGTCGGAACTACACTTCTCCAAAAGAAAGCTTCCACCGGACGGCCAGACTGAGCGCGCCAATGCCCTCCTTTTCGGAATACTGCCTGTGGGGCACTTTGGTTGCCCCAACCAAAGGGATTGGGTGCATCTCTTGGATAGGGAAGAGCCCCCGCAGCATACCAGTTCGCTAAGAATTGGCAAGAGACCACTGACTTAGCCAAGGCATTTCTAGTTCCCTAGCCCACCTACCGCCAAGAGAATGAAGAAGTGGGCGGACACTAAACGGCGACCCGTACGTCACGTGATAGATCTGTATGATGACAACCGTAAAACACGAAAGCTTAGTCGCGGAAGGGAAGGCCATTAAGGGGCGAAACCCAACCGAGTCAGTCATAACAACAAAACTTGAGTGAAGACCGGGTTCCAGCCGTTGTGCTTATGCTTTGGTGGGGGCTCATACTGAAAGAGTTGGAAGCTTACTACGGGCTGCGAAGTAATGTAATGCTTTCGAAGACCCTCTTTCACACCGTCAGAAGAATTTACTTACTACCTACCCTTTTAGCCTCTTTGACGAATGAATAAAGCTTTTCTTCGGAGGTGGTTAGAGTTTCTCTCCAATAGGGTAGGTCTTGGTGTCCCGTTATAGGTATAAAGATTGGTACGTACTAGGAGCCTGCTTTTGACCTTTCGATCCATTAGAAGAACGAGCCTAATTTTCGAAATCGAGAGGTTCTGGTACCTGTTTCATATATTGCTAAAGCAATGGAAGCAGCACTGACTCCAATAACTGGAGCGAAGGTTGCAGCGATAGAAAGAGAGATAGCGGCAGTGGCATAGAGAGTCACGGAAGTATAAACTACATCAGTTGTTGCAGCAATCTCAGATCCAGTTGCTAAGATAGCAAGCAGCATCTTTCTCACTCCCGCCCAGGGAGGAAGCTAGAACTTCCTATCCCCACGAAAAAAATTGCTTTTATTATTCTCACCGGGGGCTGGCTTACTTTTTCCCTGGACTAGGGTTGGGAGTCAAACCCCTTTTGAGGGTACTAGTGGATGAACGCAGCCCTAAGAGAACCCCCGGTCTTTTGTATATGACTTGTCAGTATCTTTTTCCCCGACATTGTCATGATTTTTATTAGCTATCCTTTTTCTTGGTGATAATGCTTTCAGCAAGGCCTTCTTCCAAATAATAGAGTCTCGAATGCGCCTTATGATTATCTTTGTTCATCAACTCCTCATGAATCTTCATACTAAGAAGGAAGATCTCACGATTCTCTTAGCTTGTGATTCTTTATCCGTGTGAAAAAAAAACCTTAAATATGTTCATTCAGGTAAGCCCTTCTCCTCATTTTCTTTTGGACATTGGAAGCTATCTTTGATGAAACTTTGTTGCATGGGAGTAAGCTTACTTTATTTTGTTTGACAGTCTATGCAGAAATTGTTCTCTATCTTGGCCTCGAACTTGCCTTTGTCAACTTTACGGCAATAAAAAAATTTTGTGTAAACCATGACCGTCTTCTTAATTTTTATATGGTTTATTTAGTTTGATGAAATACGCTGACGTGCTATAGAATTGCTGGACTCGTATCAAGGTAGCGGGCGATATTGGCCAAAAGTTAATAATAAGAAAGATCCGACATCGGAACTACTGCACAAGACAGACAACACTTTTTAGCATTGAGTCCTGCTTTGACTCGAGATTTCTTCAAGGACCGCAACCTTTTTGTCTACACACCACGGCAGCAATCGATCTCTCGCTATAATATATAATATAAGAAGACTTCCCTCACCACCTACGAAGTTATGATAGCAACTCCCTCGCTTTCGGGAGATGAGGTAGAACAAGGACAGAACCTCAAAAAAAGCACTATAAAATAAAGAAAAAAGAAAGCTGCATTGCATAAAAAGTCTTTGATCAAGATGCCATGGAGACGCGATCTAAGACTCAAGCCGAGCAAAGGCAGTAGATGGGCCCTAATCAAGCAAGATGAATATCCCGTTGAAGAGGAAGGTTATGAAGAAACTAGCTCGGGGCTTATCCATAACTAGAATCATGTAGATGAATTAGGTTATGAACATGGAAGAAGGGGGCAGAAGGAGGATCTCTCTTTCAACATTCGAGCACCCTCTGTGACCCAAGGCGTATGACTTATCGTATGGCCGAAGCAAGAAGGTCAGAAAGTGCCCTCCGTCTAAGGAATGAGTTTGAAAGCAACCACCGTTGGATCGATGATTTCACCTGCTCAGAGTTGAAAAGAATGTTTATAGCAGCACAACAACTCGATCTCCTTGCCTCACCATCTCCAGTTCAGAATGAGGTCTCTACGCCTCGAGCTCCGTTCATCCCTCCACCCATTGCTAATCTTGGGACATAATTATACCTTTGTATATATAGCAGTTGCTTTCTAAAAATTCTCCGGAAATCTCAACACAGGTAGTACCAGCTCTATTATGAGGTACGAGAGACTATACCCTGCATATCATGATGCTGTCCCCTTTTTTCCAGGATAGGCACGCCATGCTATACTGCGACGTTGGCTCCATACGTGGAGCATCACTTATCTTACCAAGATTAAACAGGAGCCCGACGAATTTGCTACAGATTTTATCACCCAGTGGCGAAATGCAAGTGTTTACAGTTAGAAGAAGTGTCTAGAGAGGGGTGTAGAAAAGAAGAAGGATCACAAAGATGGTGTCTAGTCTAGATTCTTTGGTCATCTAGATTCTGTGGTCATCTTCTTGCCTTGGAATACATGACACCCTGCTATATTGTAGTCTACTTGTTCTATCTTCAGTGAGCTATGATGGGCTAGTGGTATAAGATTGATGATCATGATCTCATCATTTCTTTCGATGAAGGCGATAGGAAATGCTAGCCTTCAGTTCAACTGCTCTAGCCGTGAAGAACTATGGGTGGCGCGGGAAGGAGGTGATCGATTTGTAATTGAGCCTCGACCTTGAGATTATGCTCTAGATCCAAAAACAACTCGATTGTCATAAACTGGTGATCTTACTTTGAATTATGCACGCTTCATCGAAAATGCAAAAATGGTATGGGACGCAGTCTAGAGCGATGATGGAAGCAAGGTTGAACGTAGTACAAAAAGGGAAGCCTCCAACCCTATGTCCCTTTTCATTCGATTATAGGCTCATCTCGAACCATCGATTTCGACCACTCATCTGTTAAGCGCATCCTCAACTCTGACTCCTAGCTCCCGAAAAAGAATGGTCGGTCGAGCGAGACCTCTTTCAGTTGAAGGGAACTGAAAGATATGCATAGAAAGTAGGTTGGGTTCGCCATCAACGGTGATAAGCTCAAACGCATTCTTGGGAACCTGGTGTCGAACTTATAAAAGCATATCGAGCTGCTCGTTTAAGGGCCCGGTATCGAATACGCGATCATGAGACCGATCTAACCTATTAAGGAATATAGCCAAGTAATCTATAGCATGTTATGCGACTCTCGTCTAAGAGTGAAAGTCATGTAAGCATTCAACATCTTCTTTGGTTCTCAAAAAGTTGAGAGATAATTGGTGGATCTCTATCTCGGCCCTGCACAGTAGTAGACCAAGGAAGATAGAGTTTGGGTACAAAATGTTGTAGCGATAAATCGCGGGTAGAATGAGAAGAGAAGTAGTGCGGACTTTAGCTTTTGCTGAAAAATCTTTCAATGGATAATTGAAGCACTCACTAGAACCAATTGACCTATCCTTCCCTTTCCAACCGGTTCATAATGACCATAGCTCAATAGTTGGTTCGAGCGGGGAATCGAGTCTTATTAGCGGGGCATGCAACAATGATAGACGTGGAAGTTACTCTATAAAGTCTTTCATTCCGACATCATAAGTTGTGCTATTTCAGATCCCCGTGATCGATATGTCCGGCTGGCGAGCTAATCGAGATATCCAAAATGGTAGCTACTCTTTAGGATTGATCTAGCCAGACCAGACTTTATAGTGATAGCCGATCATCAACTCGGAGGAGAAAAGAAGCTCCTTTCCTCTCCTGCAATAGTTTGAAAGGAGGAAATCTCATCTATCGCGTCGGACATAATAGCTACACCTAACCACTCTAGGCTACACATGCCTATTGGATTCCATACCACTGCTCGGATTAGATTAGCTGATCCACCCGAATCAATTGATTTATTTTGTCAACCCGACATACCTCTCTTTTACCACTCGCCACCCTCCAATCTCTTGCTAGCTCATTTCTCAGACTAGATCCGGTCATAGCGACTGATCGGTCACTAGTATAAACTGCATGGGATAGTACTAAATGGAATCACCTCGACGGATCCTTAGATCCCCTTCAGGGGATATGTTTGAATGGTCTTTCCCCAAGTATTAATATAATAAAGGGCAAAAATTAGAAGAGTGCCGTATGAAGAAATTTAGTTCGATAAAAGTAAATTCTACGGCCACATCTACCCCGCAAATGAGAGGCATAGAGCTGCCAGTGAGAATCATATTTTTGGCATACATTAGTAAGTATAGGATAGTGGGGCCCGACTTGTAAACTAAAAATTAGAAAAGACGAGTCCGTAGAAGACAAATCTAAGTTCACGAAAGGTAGCGGTGAATCGAATTGATCGAAACCAAGCCCGCGGGCAGCTGTTTGAGTCCATAGAGAGCCCTCTAAAAAGTGGAAGACTTTGGATCTTGTGAATCAACAAAGCCCGGTGGGTCGAGCTTACCTTAATTTTTCTCTCCCACCACTTTCTTTTGTTCGATAAGCACAACGTTGGGCGAGGCAATTTAGTACAAAGTTTCGATCAGTGGAGTCGCCATTTCTTCTCCCCTGCACGAGGGATCACCGAAGACATCTCTTTGAAGTCGAGTCCCATACATATGTGGACGCAGTGCAGAAAAAAACTAACTCCCACGATTGGTTGGGTTCGCCAAGGGGGAAGGAAGACGAATAACATCTTAGCACTCTTCCACCATTTCTTTAAAGTAAAGTACTTTCCGTTTAGTCAATGTTCCCTCGACTGATTCAAACCTTGTATTTGCCGATTGAACAAATCTAGCCAAGTGCTTCTCCAAATCATCATTCGGGTTTCCAAAGCCCGAAATCTGTTTTCCACTTGAGGGGCTTGTTACTATTTTTTTGGAAACCCGATGGCCCCATGGTCTTCTCATGGGTCCTTGATTACTCCATGAAAAAAATTGGGATGATTCTTCCAACCTCGAATTATAGGTGTTCTTTCGTATGGATTCCCTTGAGGTCTCATGCCATTACCTACAAAGTCAATGTTCTCAACTGAAGAAACATCACCAATGACGATTGGGAAATCGGAGGAAGCATGTCCTCCACCACAACCAGTGCAATTGGTCATGGCCGCAACTCTATTCGAAGCTATAAGATCTAGCTTCTTACTCAAACTCTCCACTTGGGCCGCCAATGAAGTTACAGCATCAATTTCATGGAGACCGGTCACCTTTTTCTTCTCCCTAGCGTGCCACTGGTAGCTATTTAACCCCATTTCCTCAATCAATTGATGAGCCTCATCAAGGTCTTGCTACCTAAGGTACCTCCTGCCACCGTATCCAAGAGTTGCCTTGTACTCGGGTTCAAACCATTGTAGAAGGTTTGAACAATCATCCACTCCAGGAATCCGTGTTACGGACAGTTTCGCAGGAGTTCCTTAAACTTTTCCCATGTCTCAAATAGAGACTCCAATTCCAACTGCACAAAGGATGAGATCTCATTCCTAAGCTTTGCTGATTTTCTAGGAGCGAAATAACGGGCTAGAAAAGCTTCTACCATCTCTTCCCATGTAGTGATTGATGCTCTAGGTAATGAGTGTAGCCACTGCTTTGCTCTCCCCTTTAAGGAAAATGTGAAGGCTCTCAATTTGATGGCATCATCAGTCACACCATTTATCTTCAGCATGTCGCACACCTCAAGGAAGCTCTATATGTGACTGTTTGGATCCTCATCGGCCAAACCGTTGAATTGTGCAGACTGCTGCAGCATATGGATGAATGCCGGCTTTAGCTCGAAGTTCTAAGCTGTAATTGGGGGGCACACAATACTCGATTATGTCCCTAACACTAAAGGTCTGGCATAATTAGATAGTGTTCGTTGTTGCTCATTTTGTTCTGCCATGTTTTCAGATCCTTCTACTTCAAAATCAGCTGGATTATGCTGTTCTTGCACAGGTTCTTTCCCTTTTCTTCTAAGTCTACGTTCAAGCTTAGGGTCTCCTTCAATCAATATTGATGGATTCCCTCGGGTCATAACCTGGAGCTGCACCAAAAAGAATAAAAAAGACAATCAGAACGATGATTGAATAAGAAGATATGAATTAGAATGTGTGGTGAAATAGCTAAGAAAACAAAGTGCAAACTATCTCTAAACGCCTAGCTCCCCGGTAACGGCGCCAAAAACTTGACAAGATCCCCTTATGTATATCCCGCAAGTGCACGGGTTTGTCGAAGTAATAATCCTGGGTGAGCGGGTATCGAATTCACAGGGAGTAGGAAGTAAAGACACTTAATTCGATTCTTAGTTATGTGGAATATCAACAATGATAAGTTTGACAATGATTCAATTCTCAACAATTAAAAAGCAACAAGTAAGAGAGCAAAAAGTAAGGAGGAGGTAAGGCAATCGATAAAGATGGGATACTCGGATGGTGCTTCACCTAGGATAATCGCTTCAAGTGCAAGAACTCTCAATTATGCTTCCTAATCAATGCAATGGTGAGTCGTGGAAATTCTTACATACATAGTCCCAAATCTAAGGTCAACTATGCCTAACTCTATTCATGTCTCGGGAGGAGAGATTAAATAACCTCTCAACCTAGCACTTTCGAATAAAGTTGCAATGAGCTCTAGCGATTCCGGTGATAAATCTCTTCCTAATTATAGACCTAACCCTTTGGTCCGGTGGAAGGTCCCTAACCACAATTAAGCCCTAGATACTAAGATCCCCTCAACGCTTCACTCCGTTGCACGCGCAACTAAGCCCCAGCGGAGATTCATCCCTTAGACCATTCACTCTATTATGGCCGCAAAGAACCCAAGGAACGGAGGTAGAATCTATCACGTTGGAGGGGAAAGGGGACGCTCCTATACCTCTCGACTCACCCTCTCAACCCTCTCCAACCTAGCTTTGTCTAACGCTCGTTTTGTGTCACTCACTCACAAGGTTACCAACAAGAACTCTCAACCCTAGTGTCACTCTAGGGGAAATGTTCATACAATCAAGCATTCAAGGTTCGAACTCATAATAAACATCAATTTATTGAAAGCATAATAAAGAAGTTCAATGAAACGAATACATCCTAAGGTTCACAATCACCCAAGTACCCACTAGGGGTTTAGCTCTCCATGGAGCTAAGTACAATCAAAGAAATCGAATGTAAAAGCAATGAATCCATAAAGAAACCCCCTCGATGGTCGTGTCGATGGTCTTTTGGAGAGTCCTCTACTCGTCGCAAGGGATCCTTTGTCCGGCCTAGGATACACCTCGCCAGATCGATGCCGACGAAAGCTCTCCCAATAACCTTCTTCCAAACTACGCGCGATGTTGGAGCCATAGAACCTCTCCAAAAACCTAGCCAATACCCCTCAAAACCCTAGCCAAAGCCCTCTCTTAAGTTGGGGAAAAAGATGGAGAAAAAGAATACCAAAAATCGGGGCCTAAATCGGCTTTAAATAGAGGTCGGAATCGGGGCGACTCCACAGGGCGTGGGACGGTAGCAGCGCCCTGCGCATAATTTCTCACATGGCCGTGGATAATTTCCACACGCCCGTGTGGATTCTCCGTTACTACGATTTCTCGGCGGTTGTGAGCAGTCTGTTACGGTAATTACTACCCGTGTTGCTACAGATTGCTCTACTACGGTCTTCGACACGAATAACTTCCCAATTCCATATTTTCATTGGGAGTAGCATAAGCGGGCACACATTTACATCGTGAATCACTTGCTTCTTCAATGATATACATGTTGGTGGAGCTCTCGTTCTTATGTGCATAAATCAGAATGCTCGAGTGTGACTGCCTTTGTGCCCCTCCAAATGGATGTGCTCACTCGAATGCGAGGAGGTTGGCACACACTCTAGCATCTCACACCGACCTATGTCTTGGCGTTTGAACCTTAGCGAGATATCCTCCAAAATAGGTGCATTATGATCCACATTGGCCTATTTCCTTCATACTCGACCTCACAACCCTACCTTCATAAAAGTAACATAAAAACACACATATTAGTGTAAAAACTTGAGAAAAGTAATGCTCAACATAAGGAATGAAAACTTCGCATTCATATCTCACAAGCACTTATCAATAGGGATCACATTGGTGGGAATATAGGTCGATACATCTCTAGCTTGTGTGTCAATGACGGGTAACGCAGTCGAGCTACCTGTACCTATCTGGTCCGATTGTTTAGTGGCTCTTTCTAAGAGACGGGAATGTAAATAGAAAACATCCCCTGGGAAAGCCTCACGGCCTCGTGGTCGGCGTTCAAAGACTCCACACAAAGAGAATATCACACACTCTCCAAAAAACACAAATGAAAATATTATGTTTTTTTTAAAAGTGAAAAAACATAGACCCTAGTTCATTTCAAGCACTTACATACTATTAAAAGAAACAAAACAGATAAGAACAAAAACTCCAAGAGTCCATAGCAACCTACACGTTGCTTTATCAGAGAAAATAAAGCATGCTTACCCTCTCCACTCATAACTACTTTGACTGACCCAAAATTCAAAATTATTCAACTTAAATTCAAACCAAACAAGGCTTGAGTCCATCTTTAGCTACTCTTCAATTCAGACTTGAGTTGCTAGCTTCTCCAGCCTTCAATCTCCTCCTTGGACTCAAGCTGTCCATTCCAAGCCTCATTCTGAGTATCTCAAATCTGAATTTGCTCAAAGGCTTAGTGTATATATCAGCTAATTGCTCTTCAGAACAGCAAAACACCACTTTAATTTCTTTCTTCTCTTCATAGTAACGAACAGACATGGTATTTAACTTTGATGTGCTTGGTCTTGCTATGAAAAACTGGATTCTTTGCTATCGAAATAGCTGCACAATTATCACATAGGATAAGAGTAGCTTCAGATATATCAAAGCCAAGATCAGCCATCAGTTTTCTTAGCCAAACAGCCTGTTTCACTGCTTCAGATACCCCAATATACTCAGCTTCAGCCGTTGATTGAGCTACTGGACCTTGCTTTTTTGAGCTCCAAGTGATCACTCCAGTCCCAATAGTAAAGCAATTTCCAGAAATACTCTTCATTTCTTCATCATTTCCAGCCCAATCACTGTCCGAAAAACCAATAAGATTTACTGAATTTGTTCTACCATAGTATATGCCATAATCAACTGTCCCTTTAATGTATCGAAGAACTCTCTTTGCTGCTTGAAAATGCCTCTCTGTTGGATTTTGCATGAATCGAGACAAGTAATTCACAGAGAACACAATATCAGGTCTTGTGCTGCAGAGATATAATAGACTCCCAATCAAGCTTCTATACATTCTCCCATTTACTTGAGGTGTACCATCCTCCTTGAAGAGTTTTTCTCCAACTGAAAATGGTGTACTGACTGGCTTGCTATTTCCCATACAGAATTTGGATAAGAGTTCTTCTGCATACTTCTTTTGATGTAAAAATATTCCAGTCTCCATTTGCTTCACCTCCATTACCAAGAAGAATGACATCCTCCCAAGATCACTCATCTCAAAAGTTGTCTTCATGCTCTCTTTAAACTCTTCAACCTTTGATTCTTTGCTGCCTATTAATAAAATATCATCCACATACACTGAAACAACTAATAAGTCTTCATCTTCACTTCTTTTCACATACAATGTTGCTTCAGTTTCACTTCTCATGAACCCAATGTTCAATAGATGAGAGTTCAATCTGCTATACCAGGCTCTGGGAGCCTGTTTTAAGCCATAAAGTGCCTTCTGAAGTTTGTAGACCTTTGTTTCTTCACCTGGCTTCTCAAAACCTTCTGGTTGATGAACATAGAGGTCTTCATTTAGATACCCATTGAGGAAGGCTGATTTTACATCCAATTGATGAACATACCAACCTTTGTGAGCAGCGATAGCCAACACCAATCTGATAGTATCTAGCCTTGCCACAGGTGCGAAGGTATCAAAGAAATCCACTCCAACTTCCTGTGAATAGCCCTTCACAACTAGCCTTGCTTTGTGCTTGTTTACAGTCCCATCCGCATTCAATTTTAATTTGAAAACCCATTTGACACCTAACACCTTCTTTCCAACTGGTCGTGTCACTAGCATCCATGTATCACTTTTCTCAATCATTTTAAGCTCCTCCTCCATTGCATTTCTCCATGCATCTGATTTTAAAGCTTCAAAACAATTTTCAGGTTCCAATGATGCCAAGTTACAACGAGCATATATGTCTTCCAAACTTCTAAAACCTCTAGATGACACCTCACCATTATTATCTTCTCCAATTTCTTCTTCAAGCTCTTCATCTTGAACATTTTGGACACCTTGCATATGCATTGGATGTTCAACAAACTGATGTTCAGCTTCAACTGTCATTGTATTATCATTTTCCCAGTTCCATACTTGATCTTCATCAATTCTCACATCTTTGCTAACTATGATTTTATGAGAGAATACATTGTAGATTCTATAGCCCTTGGTCACTGAGCTATAGCCTACCAGAATACCCATCTCTGCTCTTTTATCAAGCTTCTTTCTCCTCTCCTGTGGAACATGAATGTAACACACACTACCAAAGATTCTGAGATGATTTACCTTTGGTTTGTAGCTTGTCCAAGCTTCATAAGGTGTAAGATTGTTTAGTGCCTTGGTACTTAACCGGTTCTGCAAATAGACAGCAGTATTCACTGCTTCAGCCCAGAAAAACTTTGGCACTTTCTTCTCAAAGAGCAAGCATATTGACATGTTCAACACTGATCTGTTCTTCCTCTCACTCACACCATTTTGTTGAGGTGAGTATGGAGCTGAGAGCTGATGTAGGATGCCATTCAACTGCAAAAACTCCTGAAATTGGTTTGATAAGAACTCAGCACCATTATCTGATCTCAAGGTTTTGATCTTGAGATCAGATTCATTCTCAGCCAATGCTTTGAATTCCATAAACTTCTGAAAAGCTTCAGACTTCAGCCTCATAAAATGCACCCATGTGAACCTGCTAAAATCATCAATGAATAGAATGAAATACTTACTTCCATTCAATGATTCAATGTGCATAGGTCCACATATATCAGTGTGAACCAACTCAAGCTTCTTTGTTGCTCTTCTAATTTGTTGCGCAGGGAAAGGAAGCCTATGTGATTTCCCTTTTTCACATACAGTGCATGAGCCTCTTCTTGTGTTCATGTTTGGCATGTTGATCACCATCTGAGTGTCTTTCATCAACTTAAGAGTATCAAGACTACAATGGCCATACCTCCTATGCCACAGCAAGGTTTCATCCATGCTTACATGGAATGCAGACTTATCCTTCCAATTTAAAGGAAAACTATGGCCTGACATCTCAACTTCCATAAGTTTTCCACCTTCTTTATCAAAAACTTCACACATTTTATCATGAAAATTAAATGATAAACCAGCTTCAAGTAATTGGCCTACACTTACCAAATTTTGGGAGATTTCAGGTACAAAAAGCACATTGAATATTTGCTTTTTACCTCCTGGTGTGTTGATGAGAACAACACCTCTCCCCTCCACAGCAACATAGCCTCCATTGCCTATCTTCACTTTAGATTTGTAGCTTCGATCCAATTCCTTGAAACTCTCAAGATCTCCACACATGTGATGAGTGCACCCACTATCCAGCAACCAGCTTCTCTTGCATTCACTTCCAGAATTTTCCTTCTCAAAGGCCATAAACATCATCTCTTCATCACGTTCCACTTCTTCAGCCACCTGAGCTTTTGGTTATTGTTGATCAGACTTGCACACCTTCTCAATATGACCAAATTGCTTACATTTCCTACATTGGACACTTGGTCTAAACCAACAGAAATTTTGAGAGTGATTTGTTTGTTTGCAATGTGGACAAGGAGGAAATTCCCTCCACTTCTTCACATAGGTATTGCTTTGACTCCCATCTTGCACATTTAGCTTCTTTGTAGTCCCTGTAAACTTCCCAACTGCCTTTTTGAATGTTTTCTTCTGAAACTTAGTCTTCTCAGCAGCCACCAATGCTGTCTTACCTTGCTTTCCTCTGAACTCTTTCTCATCTTTTCTCATGTTTTGTCTTTGCTCCACAGCTTGAAGAGAACTCACCAATTCACCAACGCTCATCACTGTAAGGTCTTTGGAATCTTCTAAGGATGCAATTTTATGCTCAAACCTCTCAGGCAAGCTAACTAGTACCTTCTCCACTACTCTTTGGTCTGTGAGTTCCTCTCCAAGTAGACGAACCCGATTCACGACATTCATTACTTTGTCAGCAAACTCCCTGACATTTTCTCCATCCTTCATCCGCAACATTTCAAACTCTCTTCTCAAGTTGAGAACTTGAACTCTTCTGGCCTTCAAGTCACCCTCATACTCCTCCTTGAGTTTGAGCCATGCTTGCTTGGCTGTATCACAAGTCATAAGTCTTGTAAACATCTCTTCACTCACTGCTGAATGAATTGCAGTGAGAGCCTTGTACTTCTTGGTTGTAGCTTCAGCATGACTCTTCTTCTGTGCAGCTGTTGGATGCTCTGGAAGAATATCAACATCATCATCCTTCTCTATAGCATCCCACATGTCATATGCTTTCAAGTATGCCTTCATCTTTACCTCCCAAGCTGAATAGTTTTGACCACTAAACACCGGAACCTTAGATACAAAGCTTGATGAGTCTCCCATTTCCACAGCCTCCAAAGATCAATGCTTAAAGCTCTGATGCCAATTCAAAGACTCCACACAAAGAGAATATCACACACTCTCCAAAAAACACAAATGAAAATATTATGTTTTTTAAAAGTGAAAAAACATAGACCCTAGTTCATTTCAAGCACTTACATACTATTAAAAGAAACAAAACAGGATAAGAACAAAAAAACTCCAAGAGTCCATAGCAACCTACACGTTGCTTTTATCGAGAAAAATAAAAGCATGCTTACCCTCTCCACTCATAACTACTTTGACTGACCCAAAATTCAAAATTATTCAACTTAAATTCAAACCAAACTAACAAGGCTTGAGTCCATCTTTAGCTACTCTTCAATTCAGACTTGAGTTGCTAGCTTCTCCAGCCTTCAGGCGTAACAATAATGACATTTGTCGATATGCCGCCTCCTATTTACTAAGATCATCATATATTATTAATGCGTGCATTTCATTATCGCAGAAATATTCCCCCATGACACACCCAGAATATGGTGCCAGAAATTGCAGAGGAGCAGGATCCGAAGCGTTGGCTACTACAAAAATGGAATATTCTGAAGCATTCGCTTCTGGAAGAATTTGAACTAATTGTGCCACAGTCGAGCGTTTCTGTCCAATCGCTACATAGACACAATACAATGTCTCACTCTGAGAGGTGCCCCTTGAGTTCATTTGCTTTTGGTTTAATATAGTATCGATAGCTATAGCTATTTCCAGTTTGTCTGTCCCCGATTATAAGTTCTCGTTGACCACGACCTATAGGAACCAGGCTATCCACTGCTTTTAAGCCTGTTTACATAGGTTCGTGCACAGATTTATGTTCAATAATCCCTGGGGCTTTTACTTTGACACGTCTTCATTTGTGATCGCTTAGAGCCCCTCTTCCATCAATAGGTACTCCCAACGCGTCGACCACACGGCCTAACATGGCCTTTCCCGCAGGAACATCCACAATAGATCCAGTGCGTTTGACAAGATCTCCTTCTTTAATAGCGGTATCACTACCAAAGACAACAATACCTACATTCTCATTCTCAAGATTCAAGGCTATTCCTTTCACACCGCTGGCAAATTCCACCATTTCTCCAGCTTGAATCTCGTTCAATCCATAAACACGTGCAATCCCATCTCCAACTGAGACCACTCGACCGATCTCATCCACTTGAAAATTCGTGTAAAAGTTGGTCATTCTACTTTCTAATAGAGTCGTGAGTTCCGCAGCTCTGGGAGATAATTCCATACTTGAACAAAGAAAGACGATGATAGAGTCAAGGGAGAAATCCGCTTTACTAATTTACTAAATATAATAATAATTAATTTCAGAGGCGAGTAAGTGGGCTCTTTGCATATGTTAAGCATATAGCTAAGGCTCTTTAAAAATTGGAAGAATAGCGCTTTCTTTCTATCTATTTATGATAAAACGAGACCACCTTGGCAACTCTGAAAAGTGCATTAAGGCTAGTGGAACGAAAGGGCCCTTAGACAAAGGACCCAAGACTTCATTGCTCGATTCAGACTCTGCCTCTGGGGAAGTGCTCACATCAACTAGAATTTGGATGGAGCTTCCCGATGGGTTAGAGCGTTTGCGAACCAGAAAGGGGAAAAACCCATTCTCCAAAGTAGTGAAGTGAGCCAGGACAATAAGACAATAGGTCTCATGGGCCAAGCCAGCTATCAGGCAGTGAGTGGGAATCAATCCAGAAAGAGAGAAGGTCTAGTGCTCTCAGCAAAGTACTATATTTCTTCGCTTCAAAATGGGCTTTCGAAGTTCTTGCCTTCTTTTGTTCTGCTCTAGTTCTGCTGAGTGGATCGGGTAGAAGGTCTAATGGATGAATCCTACAAGAAGAGGGAAGAGCTATCATGCTGTAGTGGATAAACTCGGTTTGTAGGGACTGAAGTGCTAGAGGCTCGAATGTGGCTCAGTCGATTGTCCGGATGATGTGGGACTCCTGGGTTCTTGAGGAAAGCTCTTCAAGTTGCTAGTTCTTCTACTCTTGAGACAAGTGCTCTTAGCTTCCGATAGTTAGTTTACGCCTTCTTTCCTTAGTCCGAAGAATTCCAAGGCTTTGCTTGACTCGCATTCATTCTCTACAGAGTACTCTTTTTGAGCTTTGAATCTCTTGCTTGAACTTTCGAATGAAAAACAAAGAAAAGCAAGGAGAAGAAGAACAAGGACAGCCTTTCCGCAGCAAAGGTCGTGAGACCCGAAGAAAGAAAGCTTAAGTCGAGTAAGTACCCTTGGTGGGTATGTACTTTACTGGCGATACCAAGCTTTGGTGGAGAACTCGGCAGGCCGATGATGCTCGGGCTGGTCGGACTACCTTCGGCTCGTGGGATGAGTTTCTGAAGGTGTTGCGGGATTGCGCGAAGAGGGAAAAGCTGGCTGCATTGGTCACTGAGGGCGACAGTGACTCGGAGCCGGATCAATCCTCTTCAATTGTTGGGGACTCGACGGGCAGTGAAAGGTATCCCTTCTCATTCTCTTCTTTATGTGCCACTGACCTTGAATGGCAGGGAAGCCCAGTCCATGGTGGACACTGGAGCCACTCATAATTTCATTCGAGAGGCAACCATTGCACGGTTTGGGTTGAGCGTTGGCGCGCACACCAGCCGTGTCAAGGCAATCAACTCCCAGGCCCAGGCGGTAGCAGGCAGAGTGCCTTGAGAATGAAGGCATTGTTATCTCGGCATAATTATTGGCCCGATATGGGCGAGGACATTGAAGCTTATGTGAAGTTGTGCCAGCAAGACAAGTCTGAGAGAAGACGCGAAGCTGGTCTTCTTCAGCCTTTGCCTGTCCCGGAAAGGCCTTGGCAATCCCGGCAGGCAGACCGAGAGGATCAATGGTTTGCTGTAGGAGTATCTCCGTCACTATGTGTCTGCTTCGCAGAGGAACTGGTTAAGTTAACTTGATGTGGCCCAGTTCTCGTATGGGTAGCCCCCAGTTGTCATCATCGCGTAAGGGGGTCGTGGAAGGGTTCGAATCTCACCGCCAAGAGAGGAAGAAAGAAGAGGTGCTTTCAAAAGCTTCTCGCAGGATGAAATGAAGAAGTATGCTGACCAAGGGAGGAGGCCCTTGGAGTTCAAGGTTGGTGACAGGGTTTGGCTGAAGCTAACTCCTCAAGTCAAGTTTGGAAGAAGTTTCACCGTCGGGATGTGGACAAGGGCTTGATCACTCGTCAAATTGAGTATGGATTCTCGTATTCTTAAAGCACTGCGCTATTTTCTTTCTGAATGAACACTGCTCTATTGTTCTTTCTTCATTCTTCAGACTGCGCACATTTCTTTCTTAGAACTTCTTTCTTTAATAATATTGTATATTATACTGACTTAAGAGAACTATCTCTTCAAATCATCCTACTCTACTCAATCCTTTACACCGATGTATCTTTCATACTATCCAGAAATTCAGACGCATGGGCTACGTTTGTTTACCAAGCAAAGCAGACAACGGGGGTAGTTGCTTGGAAAGCCTGCGTCAGCTAAAGAGAAAAAGAAATAGAAGATGAGGAATAGAGAATAACAACCAAGAGAACAAAAAGCGTAGAAAGTCTCACGAAAGACAAAGACATAAACAAAGAAGAGGGGCGTAGACAGAGGCACCAAGAGCAATCGCTATAAATGTTACCAAAAGCGATCACAATTCTATAACAGATTTTTATCGGGATGGATCAAACTGTGATTGAATATCTTTCTTTGACTTATTCACTCGGCCAATCGTTGGAATGTGTATGAGATACCATAAGGGCCCAATATCTCAATAGCACCCTTATCTAATGCTTTGAATGAGACTGAATATCTGAAACGTAGGAACGATCTGACTAGAAAGTCATTGAAAACTTTATCGAAGAACCAGCGTTTATTGAAGAAGCAATTGAGTCGATTACAAAAAGTACTAGTTTGAATGGCTCGTAGGAATTGATCCACTACGGGATTTACATTATACGCTAGAGAAGCACCTGAAGTACTAAACATAATAGGTATTAGTTTTGTAATGGTTGGAGCAGCAAACTCGGATTTAGTAAGAATCTGATTTTTTGGTAGTACGAAGGTGGAATTGGCCAAAAAATTGGATAGGGGTAAAGAAGCTACTGGGCGCCGGTGGCTTACTCAAGTATCCCCGAACCGCGTGAAATGGTCGCCTATAACATGTCTCACAAACTCTGCCTGGGGTGGGGGTACCTATTTTCTTATTCGTCGGCGGTACGGCGCACACACGGCCTCGGTTTGCTGCGTGGACTTCCTATGCTATGCATTTCCTACAGAGTGCAATGGAACCCAGCTCAGCTCTACTGAGCTAAAAGGAAAGAACTACCGGAGGCGGATTATAGACTATAGCTAAGAGGCTTTCGTCGTCCGTAAAGGACCTAATGGAAGACCGTGCTCTGAAATGCCCTGATAGTTTTGTTTTAAGAACACTTGACCTTACCCCTTATATTGAGCCATGTCTATTCTAGGTGGAATCAGCAAGATTGAACCGAGGCCCACCCAGCCACCTTAAGTGGGACAACCAGACCAAACAGTAGGCTTTCTTTCAGAAGTTTCCTCCCGGGGCCCTGAAATCATTAAATTCATAGGGGCGTCCCAGGAAGTGGTCCAATGAGAAAGAAAGACAGGAGGGCAGGATTCGTTGTGGTCGGGCAACTCCCTTCTGGGAAAAAAAGGAAGGGAGTCACTTAAGCTACGGGAAGGGAAGGAAGTCGTGGGCTGAGCCGGAGATCACTTTTCCCGAAGGTTGGTTTTTCGCTCTCTTGCCCATCATCGTACCCAGCCCAGCTATCGGCTCAGCCCTATCTATTCATATCTTTTCTTTTCTGTGAACATTTTTTTATCTCTCTTATTCATAGATCTTGAAACAGGATCAATAGAAATTTCTCAACTCAATATGGATCTATCTATAGAAAAATATATAGATCTCCATCGAAATATCTATCTATATATATATAAATATGGAAGAACCTTCAAGCTCCCGTCACGATATTGTTCTCGGACAATGTCCCCACAGGGCGAAAAGGGGCCACCATTCTCCTTCTTTCCTCAATCGTTCCAATCATTTATCCATTTAATTCCCCTTTTTGGTCTCCCGGTTGGTTTGTTTCCTAGCCATAGGAAAGAAACTTTCATTCCACTTTAGAGTTAGAGAAGAGGTCAGTCTCATATGTCAGAAAGGAAAGCCAGTAGGTTAGCAGAAAGGTGCTTTTGAGCAATAAGTGTTGCTTTTTCTGTATTCGTGAATGGTTAAGAGATAGATATCAGTATTCAATAAATCTTCCTTTCATGTATCAGTCCTCCACCCTGAACCTAGCGATAAAGTGCTTGAAGCTCCCTGCACTTTCGCCTAACTAGCAAAGATTCACTCTCCTAGCACCACTACCCACGAATAAGATCACTCGTCAGAACAGAAGTGAAGAGAAGAACGGACGGGCTCTGGCCTAAACCTAGGAAAGCGGGTAGAGGGACTAGAAATGAGAAGGAATCAACCAAATGCCTAGAAAAAAATTACGTAACCTAAAGAAAGGAACTGATAATCATGCCTTGATCCCAAAAAGTTTGACTTGACTTAACCAATCGTGGGAATAATTAATATTTTACTAGAGCCGGGTAGCCAAGCATTGAAAGTACTTCCTCTCGTATTTATCTTGTTGGAATGGCTAACTCCTCATAAACTCACCTATACGGTCAAAGTGCTTTGAATAGCGCCATTTCGTGAAGTCAGACAGGAAGTCAACCTTCGCCATCAACCTAAACGAATAAGCCTTGATTCAAATACCACGATAGATGGTACCCCTTGTCATTATTGTCAAAATAGGAATTATGAAACTCGAAACTCACTCAACGCTCGCCTAACAATGCCCTTCAAACAATCCGCACCTTTTTTATAGGTCACAGCCTGAAAGTCTTTATTCCTATTCCATCCATTATTATAGCGAATCCTCATTTCTAACCACTCTGACTCTCAGGAGCGAGCCTAGCTCCCGGATTCTTTTGCATTAATGGACGACTTCGAATTAGCCTACCTAAATGAGAACAGGCATGATTCATCCACCCTTCGGTGATGGAAGGCGATCAAAGTTAGGGTTCTGCTTGATGTTGTGCCCACCTGGAGCGGAGGTAAATTTAGTGTCCCTAACGAGAGATGATGTCGGTGAAAGGAGACAAGCTAGAAGAAAGAACAAACGACACTACTTGATTTACCGGGTGACCATACTATGTGTACCTAACAAGAGATATGGCACTGAAGGCGGTCCACATATCAAGGTCAGAATGGGATCGGGTGTTTTCACGTCTCACCATAGTGCCTAAGTCGTTCCCCTTTCTTTTCTAAGTCAATATAGGTTAAAGGTGGGTAAGGGAAGGTTTGCCACAGCGATTTGTGCGTTCGATCGATGAAGCTCAAAAACTTTGTTTGGGTGGTATGTGAGCCGATCCAACCTTTGTTTGAGCAGGGTCAAAGAGAAGAGTTCTCCGATCATGACGACTGAAGGGAATTCATTCATATATATAAGCCAAGTTCGGAAGGATTGGCAACCTATTTCCCCTCTGCCCAGGCCTACGGATATCGCCCGGGCGGGTTTGATTGGGAAATTGAAGCAGGGGAGAGAGTCTCATCGTGAGTTAGGACATCAGTCGATCTAATGGTCAAAGCCAGGAGGTTTCCATCCTTCATTTCGAAACCTCTACCGCTTCCTCCGTAAAGGGGGTTCCAAGCCACGGTACCCCAGTTACGATGTCAAGTAGAGGATGTACAGATGCCCCTGGATGAAAACAAATGAAAAGGGCTTGGGGGCATACCACTCTAGACAGCAAGTGATTAGAAAGGAGTCACCTTCACCCTCCCAGCAAACGTGGTTCAAATAATGATGAGTCAAGCTCAGTTCAGAGGTGACCCCAAATTCAAGCCACCAAATACTCCAGTGGGTCAATGGTTTGAGCACAGACCAAGAAATGGTCCTAAATTCCCCATTCCGAAATCAGTTCCACGAGATCAAATGACATGGACTAAGAAGCGAAGATGGCAAAGGAGGAATTTGATAGCTCGAAGAATGAAGGTTGAGTACTCTGAGTCAACGGGGCTAATTGGAAAGTCGCAAAACATTGACGCTAAGGAACAGCCTCCGGAAAAGAAGCCAGAGAAACAATAGACCCAGGATGTACATATGAAAGACTCCGGGACTTTTAAATTAGAAGGAAGACCGAGCTTTGCTTTGACAGGAAGTAAGATTCAAATGATAGGGATGATGATCTATTAAAGAAGGTGGTCCTCAAGTTTGGGAGTCTTCCTCCAAAGGTGGCTGTAAACTACGTCCTACCAAGGGTCTTTGGTCCAAAGGAGAATCAACCCGAGGAAATAGATGAGGATGTGGCATAAAATGACTCTCCTCCAGTTGCAAAGATTGCAGAGGTTGATTCTGATCTTGGGCCAACAGACGGATCAGAGGTGAGCAGGGACCCTGGTTATTTTTTATTAGTGACACAACCCTGATTACGATCCAAGGCTCTCGTGCTAAAGGATAATCAGTAACGGGAGAAAGCGGAGAAAGTTCTAAAGGTCAGACTCCGTCTCTTCAAGAGACCATAGCCAGGAGAGTGATTTTTGAGAAGCCACCCGATTTACACTTAGTGCACTACTCACTTTTTAAACTCTGTTGGAAACTCAAGTTCGATGTTAGAGGAACTAGTTATAGTTGTTTCTTGTGTTAAATTCTAAAAAAAAAATGGAAAACGAAAAAGAAAGAACAAAATAGTTTTATTGTTTATTTGTGCTTGTTGGGTGGAAAGAGCTACCACCTATGAAGTATGAAGCTACTCTAATAAGTCGGATACTAGCTATGCCCTAATGAGAGAAAGAGCTATCTCATAGGATGAGTGAAAGCTACCACTCCGGTAGAAAGAGCTACCACCTCGAAAGTGTGAAAGCCACCTTTCTGGTCTGTATACCATAACCGAAGTTTCACCCCATGGAGCCATTGAGATTAACCATCCGGTGAAGGGCACATTCAAGGTGAATGGACTTAGGCTGAAACCATACTATGGTGGAGAGATTTGCAGTGACAATAGAGAAGTATTTTTCCTCCATGAACCCCCGTGAGGTAAGGCAAGGTACGTCAAGCTTAGTGATGTTAAACAAGCGCTTCTTGGGAGGCAACCCAAGTGTTTACTGTTTTCTTATTCTCTAGTTAGTTAGTTTGTATGAATAATTTCTTAAGTGTTGGTGTCTTGAATTGTAGATGCTTATGCTAAAATTTTCTTGTTGGCCTTAAGTATTCATCGTGTGTTTTCATATAGAATGGGCGAAGTTTGGTCATCTGAGCTCTATTTCATATTTTTCACTGGTAAAAATTGCATAACAGGGCAGGCTCTGAGTGTGTAAACATGTTCAGAAATTTTTTGCAGAGCCTTTAGATTTTTCTAAGTAATCTTGAGAAAACACACGAGCATGTGGAATTTCCACACGCCCGTGGGGTTGAACTGCGAGCTCATCCAGAGAAGGCACAGGGGCGTGTGGCTACCCCTGTGAACAACCATGCGACTGTCACACGGCCGTGGGTAATCTCCGCACGGGCGTGTGAATTCCTGCAAAGTTAGGCGGTTTTTCCCGAGAGCACACAGGGGCGTGGATTCGCCCCTGTGGGCGACCTTGTGAACCATGCAGGGGCGTGGGTAATTTCCACACGCCCGTGTGAAACTCTGCAGAGGAGTTCTCTCCATCCTAAGAAAACACAGGGGCGTGCAATTACCCCTGTGAATTGGGCATGTGAATGTCCACGCCCGTGTGGAATTCCCGCATGGGCGTGTATAACAATTAGTATTTTTTCTCGGATATCCAGCGAAAGCACAGGGGCGTGCGTCCGCCCCTGCGAGATCTTCGTTTGAGGGCACATGCACCTTTTATTTTCTTTGTTTTTATATTTTTGGATTTCATTTCCGTATTTTATTTTGGGCTAGTATCACTCAGAAAGGTTCTTCCTTCTGAGTTTATCTTTTATTTTTGTTTTGAGTTGTATTTCATTGTCTTATCTTTATATACTCAAGTATTTTATGTTTTTCTTGAGCTTCACTGAACCCCATTGTGTATATGTGCAGATGGTTTTGCGAGTATGGAATTTGAGGAACTAGTCATGGACACGGTCTTATGGTCATGTGTGCTCTAGAACCTATTTAGACTCAGCTCTAAATGATTATAGCTCCATCAAACGTACCATTTGGAGTTCAGGGGAGTATTGTTTCAATTGACCACTTCCACATATGCTTTTGATTGACTTATATCCTATTGTGTTTGATTGCATACATTGAGGGCAATGCACATCTTGAGTGTGGGGGGGAGTTCATATTACATATGATCATTACATAAGTTTTGACTGAAATACATGCTCACGTAGCCAATGGCGTTTCACCTTAGTTGCAACAATTGTATTCTTAAATTTAGGGGATTTTTTAAGATTGAATGTTCTCATGCACTAGTTTTTACTTGAATTTCTAGGAATTTTTGCCCGAATGACAATTATTGTACTACTTCCTCATTAAAACCTTTTCGAAACTCAAGTTCGATGTTTAAAGAACTAGTTAGTGTTGTTTTATTGTGTTCATTTTGCTAAAATAATGATTGTTCCATCACCACTGGGCTTAGAGACCATGCTAATGATCGGTATGATCAGAAACTACATAGACGGGGCATATATGCTGAACATGCCCACTTCAGAAACAACTGAGATTAAGGGTGACACAGCTGTGGTGCCTCAGCCAGCGCAGGAGCCTTAACTGGAGCATACGGAGGCCAAGACACCCCCTGCAGCATAGGAGCCTCCACTAGTGCGCATGTTGTCCCTATCTCGAGCCTATGATCACTTTGAGAGGCTCGAGAGTGCTGTAGGGTCTGTTACAGACCGAGATCACCGAGGGTCGTGCAACACAGGCTGCGCAGCATACAGAGGTGATGGCACGTCTCGACACCCTATAGTAGTTACTAGAGTTAGACGCCGTCCCACCATTCATAATGAGACTGAGGACCTCTTAGGCATCTCCAGCACCATCCTCACCCGTTCTAGCACAAGTCGATCTACCTGTTCTAGTATCTTCATCCGTAGGAGCAGAGTAGCCAGAGCGCGACATCGACACTTTATGCGTCTTTTCTTTTCTTTGTTTTTATATTTTCGGATTTCATTTCCATATTTTATTTTGGGCTTGCATCACTCAAAAAGGATCTTCCTTCTGAGTTTATCTTTTATTTTTGTTTTGAGTTGTATTTCATTGTTTTATCTTTATATACTCAAGTTTTTTTTGTTTTTCTTGAACTTCACTGAACCCCATTCCGTATATGTGCAGATGGTTTTGTGAGTATGGAATTTGAGGAACTAGTCATGCACACGGTCTTATGGTCGTGTGTGCTCCATAACCTATTGAGACTCAACTCTTAATGATTATAGCTCCATCAAACGTACCATTTGGAGTTCAAGGGATACATTTAGGATGATGTACATCTTGAGTGTGGGGGTGACTTCACATTACATATGATCAATACATAAGTTTTGACTGAAATACATGCTCACGTAGCTAATGGCGGTTCACCTTAGTTGCAATGATTGTATTCTTAAGTTTAAGGGATTTTTTAACATTCAATGTTCTCATGCTCTAGTTTTCACTTGAATTTCTAGGAAGTTTTGCCCGAATGACAATTATTGCACTACTTTCTCTTTAAACCCTTTTGGAAACTCAAGTTCGATGTTTAGGGGACTAGTTAGTGTTGTTTTATTGCATTCATTTTGCGAAAAAAATGAATGTTCCATCACCCCTCGGCTTAGAGACCATGCGCATGATGGGCATGATCAGACACTACAGAGATGGGGCGTATATGCTGAACATGCCCCCTTCAGAGCCAGCTGAGATTGAGGGTGACATAGCTGAGGGGCCTCAGCAAGCGCAGGAGCCTCAACTGGAGCATACGGAGGCTAAGACACCCCATGCAATATAGGAGCCTCAACTAGTGTGCATGTTGTCCCTATCTCGAACCTATGATCACATTGAGAGGCTCAAGAGTACTGTAGGGGTGTTATAGACCGAGATCACCGAGGGTCGTGCAACACAGGATGCGCAGCATAGAGAGGTGATGGCATGTCTCGACACCATGCTGTAGTTACTAGAGTGAGATGCCGGCTCACCGTTCATAATGAGACTGAGGACCTCTCAGGCATCTCCAGCACCATCCTCACCCGTTCTAGCACAAGTTGATCTACCTATTCTAGTATCTTCACCGGTAGGAGCAGAGTAGCCAGAGCGCGACATCGACGCTTTATGCGTCTTTTCTTTTCTTTGTTTTTATATTTTCGGATTTCATTTCCGTATTTTATTTTGGGCTTGTATCACTCAGAAAGGATCTTCCTTATGAGTTTATCTTTTATTTTTGTTTTGAGTTGTATTTCATTGTCTTATCTTTATATACTCAAGTTTTTTTGTTTTTCTTGAGCTTCACTGAACCCATTGTGTATATGTGCAGATGGTTTTGTGAGTATGGAATTTGAGGAACTAGTCATGGATACGGTCTTATGGTCGCATGTGCTCTATAACCTATTGAGACTCAACTCCCAATGATTATAGCTCCATCAAACCTACCATTTGGAGTTCAGGGTAGTATTGTTTCAATTGACCACTTCCACATATGCTTTTGATTGACTTATATCCTATTGTGTTTGATTGCGTACATTTAGGACAATGAATATCTTGCGTATGGGGGCGAGTTCACATTACATATGATCATTACATAAGTTTTGACTGAAATACATGCTCACGTAGCTAATGGCGGTTCACCTTAGTTGCAATGATTGTATTCTTAAGTTTAGGCTAATTTTTAACATGGAATGTTCTCATGCTCTAGGTTTTACTTGAACTTCTAGGAATTTTTGCCTGAATGACAATTATTGCACTACTTTCTCATTAAACCCTTTTGGAAACTCAAGTTCGATGTTTAGGAGACTAGTTAGTGTTGTTTTATTGTGTTCATTTTGCGAAAAAAATGAATGTTCCATCACCCCTCGGCTTAGAGACCATGCGCATGATGGGCATGTTCAGACACTACAGAGACAGGGCGAATATGCTGAACATACCCCCTTCAAAGCCAGCTGAGATTGAGGGTAACACAGCTGAGGGGCCTCAGCAAGCGTAAGAGCCTCAACTGGAGCATACGGAGGCCAAGACACCCCCTGCAGCATAGGAGCCTCCACCAGTGCGCATGTTGTCCCTATCTCGAGCCTATGATCACTTTGAGAGGCTCGAGAGTGCTGTAGGGGTGTTACAGACCGAGATCACCGAGGGTCGTGCAACACAGGCTGCGCAGCATAGAGAGGTGATGGCATGTCTCGACACCCTACAGTAGTTACTAGAGTGAGATGCCGGCTCACCGTTCATAATGAGACTGAGGACCTCTCAGGCATCTCCAGCACCATCCTCACCCGTTCTAGCACAAGTCGATCTACCTGTTCTATTATCTTCACCGGTAAGAGCAGAGTAGCCAGAGCGCGACATCAACGCTTTATGCGTCTTTTCTTTTCTTTGTTTTTATATTTTCGGATTTCATTTCCGTATTTTATTTTGGGCTTGTATCACTCAGAAAGGATCTTCCTTATGAGTTTATCTTTTATTTTTGTTTTGAGTTGTATTTCATTGTCTTATCTTTATATACTCAAGTTTTTTTGTTTTTCTTGAGCTTCACTGAATCCCATTGTGTATATGTGCAGATGGTTTTGTGAGTATGGAATTTGAGGAACTAGTCATGGATACGGTCTTATGGTCGTGTGTGCTCCATAACCTATTGAGACTCAACTCCCAATGATTATAGCTCCATCAAACCTACCATTTGGAGTTCAGGGTAGTATTGTTTCAATTGACCACTTCCACATATGCTTTTGATTGACTTATATCCTATTGTGTTTGATTGCGTACATTTAGGACAATGAATATCTTCAGTGTGTTGGGGGGGGAGTTCACATTACATATGATCATTACATAAGTTTTGACTAAAATACATGTTCACTATACAATACTGTAGCATGTACTGTAGCAGCACCGTTCACAGCCAGCCGAGAAATCAGAGAAACAGAGAATAAAAACGGGCATGTGGAAATTATCCACGGCCGTGTGGAAATTCCGCACGGGCGCGTCTAGCGGCCACGCCCATGGAGTCGCCCGATTCCAGCCCTATTTAAAGCCG
Source organism: Dioscorea cayenensis subsp. rotundata (assembly GCF_009730915.1). NCBI lineage: Eukaryota > Viridiplantae > Streptophyta > Magnoliopsida > Dioscoreales > Dioscoreaceae > Dioscorea > Dioscorea cayenensis. The sequence goes on from NC_052479.1 coordinate 5,837,008, forward strand.
ATTCATCCCCGATTTTGGTATTCTTTTCTCCATCTTTTCCCCAATTTGAGAGAGGGCTTCAGCTAGGGTTTTGAGGGGTATTGGCTAGGATTTTGGAGAGGTTCTATGGCTCTGACATCGCGCGTCATTTGGAAGAAGGTTATTGGGAGAACTTTCGTCGGCATCGATCCGGCGAGGTGTATCCTAGGCCGGAGAAAGGATCCCATGCGACTAGTAGAGGACTCTCCGCAAGACCATCGACACGACCATCGAGGCGGTTTCTTTATGGATTCATTGCTTTTACATTCGATTTCTTTGATTGTACTTAGCTCCATGGAGTGCTAAACCCGTAGTGGGTACTTGGGTGATTGTGAACCCTAGGATGTATTCGTTTCTTTGAACTTCTTTATTATGGTTTCAATAAATTGATGTTTTATTGTGAGTTCCAACCTTGAATGCTTCATTGTATGAACATTTCCCCTAGAGTGACACTAGGGTTGAGAGTTCTTGTTGGTAACCTTGTGAGTGAGTGACACAAAACGAGCATTAGACAAAGCTAGGTTGGAGAGGGTTGAGAGGGTGAGTCGAGAGGTACAGGAGCGTCCCCTTTCCCCTCCGACGTGATAGATTCTACCTCCGTTCCTCGAGTTCTTTGCAGCCATAATAGAGTGAATGGTCTAAGGGATGAATCTCTGCTGGGGCTTAGTTGCGCGTGCAACGGAGTAAAGCATTGAGGGGATCTTAGTATCTAGGGCTTAATTGTGGTTAGGGACCTTCCGCCTAGACCAAAGGGTTAGGTCTATAATTAGGAAGAGATTTATCACCTGGAATCCCTAGAGTTCATTCCAACTTTATTCGAGTGCGAGGTTGAGAGGTTATTTAATCTCTCTCCGGGACATGAATAGAGTTAGGCATAGTTGACCTTAGATTTGGGACTATGTATGTAAGGATTTCCACGACTCACCCTTGCATTGATTAGGAAGCATAATAGAGAGTTCTTGCACTTGAAGCGATTATCCTAGGTGAAGCATCATCCGAGTACCCCATCTTTATCGATTGCCTTACCTCGTCCTTACTTTTGCTCTCTTACTTGTTGCTTTTAATTGTTGAGAATTGAATCATTGTCACACTTATCATTGTTGATATTCCATATAGCTAAGAATCGAATTAAGTGTCTTTACTCCCTACTCCCTGTGGATTCAATATCCTCTCACCCGGGATTATTACTTCGACAAACCCGTGCACTTGCGGGATATACGCAAGGGAATCTTGTCAAGTTTTTGGCGCCGTTGCCGGGGAGCTAGGCGTTTAGAGATACTTTGCACTTTGTTTTCTTCTTATTCTATCATTGTTCTGATTGTCTTTTTCTTTCTTTTTGGTACAGCTCCAGGTTATGGCCCAAGGGAATCCATCAATATTGATTGAAGGAGACCCTGAGCTTGAACGTACACTTAGAAGAAAAGCGAAAGAACCTGTGCAAGAACAGCATAATCCAGCTGATTTGGAAGTAGAAAGATCTGAAAACATGGCAGAACAAAATGAGCAACAACGAACACTATCCGATTATGCCAGACCTTCAGTGTTGCGGACACAATTGAGTATTGTGCATCTCCAAATTACAGCTCAGAACCTCGAGCTAAAGTCGGCATTCATCCATATGCTGCAGCAGTCTGCACAATTCAACGGTTTGGCCGATGAGGATCCAAATAGTCACATAGAGAGCTTCCTCGAGGTGTGTGACATGCTGAAGATAAATGGTGTGACGGATTATGCCATCAAATTGAGAGCCTTCCCATTTTCTTTAAAGGGGAGAGCAAAGCAGTGGCTACACTCATTACCTAGAGCATCAATCACTACATGGGACGAGATGGTAGATGCTTTTCTAGCCCGTTATTTCCCTCCCAGAAAATCAGCAAAGCTTAGGAATGAGATCTCATCCTTTGTGCAGTTGGAATTGGAGTCTCTATTTGAGATATGGGAAAGGTTCAAGGAACTCCTGCGAAAGTGTCCGCAACACAGATTCCCGGAGTGGATGATTGTTCAAACCTTAGGTAGCAAGACCCCCGATGAGGCTCGTCAATTGATTGAGGAAATGGGGTTAAATAGCTACCAGTGGGACGCTAGGGAGAAGAAAAAGGTGGCCTGTCTCCAAGAAATTAATGCGGTAACTTTATTGGTGGCCCAAGTGGAGAGTTTAAGTAAGAAGCTAGATCTTATAGCTTCGAATAGAGTTGCGGCCGTGACCAATTGCACCGGTTGTGGTGGAGGACATGCTCCCTCCGATTGCCAAATCGTCATTGGTGATGTTTCTTCAGTTGAGAACGTTGACTTTGTAGGTAATGGCATGACAACTCAAGGGAATCCATACAGCAACGCCTACAATTTAGGTTGGAAGAATAATCCCAATTTTTCATGGAGCAATCAAGGACCACAGAAGACCATGGGGCCATCGGGTTTCCAACAACAGTAACAAGCCCCTCAAGTGGAAAACAGAATTTCAGGCTTGGAAAGCCGAATGACGGATTTGGAGAAGCACTTGGCTAGATTTGTTCAATCGGCAAATACAAGGTTTGAATCAGTCGAGGCTACACTTCGCAATCACATTGCCTCCTTGCACAACCCTAAAAATAAGGTGGGGCAAATTGCGAAGTCTCTCTCCGAATGGCCACATGGAAGTTTACAAAGCAACACGGAAACCAATCCTAGAGAACATGTGAAGGCGATCACTTAGAGTAGTGGTCGTGAGGTTGAAGGGAGGCTTCCGAGTGAAAAGCCGAAAGAACATGCACCCGAGGTTGTAGAGGTTGAGTAGGGAGTAAACAAAGAGAAAGAGGTGGCACCCCCACCATTCAAGGCAAGAATCCCTTACCCCTCTAGATTGAAGAATGACCAAGGGGATGAAGCAAGTATAAGAAGTTCTCGAGTTCTGCTCAAGCAACTCCACATCAATATTCCTTTTTGTAGAGGCATTGGCTCAAATGCCTAAAGTACGCAAAAGTTCTCGAAAAGACCTATTGACCAACAAGAGGAAATTGGAGGAGAGTGCTTGAGTGGTGCTAGATGCTTCATGCTCGGCGGTGTTGCAAAAAGAACATACCGAACAAGAAGAAAGACCGGGAAGCTTCATCATTCCATGTAACATCGGCAACTTTGGTGAGGAAATGGCATTGGCGGATTCAGGGGCAAGTATCAATGTCATGCCATATACTTTCTTCTAAATGCTAGGCTTAGGAAAAGCTCTAGGGCCCACTCGGATGACTTTTACAATTGGTGGACCGAGCGGTACGACATCCGAGAGAGCATCATTGAAGATGTGCTTGTCAAGGTGGACAAGTACATTTTTTCGGTTGACTTTGTAGTGGTAGATGTCGATGAGGATGCGGATGTATCCTTGATAATTAGGAGACCGTTCTTGCGGACTTCCAAAGCATTGATTGACATGGATGGTGGAGAGCTCACATTGAGAGTTGGAGATGACAAGCTCACATACCACCTTGCTAAAGCCATGCGGCATTCTCTTGATTTTGATGACACTTTATACTTTCTAGACACTACTGATGAGCTTGTTGATGAATATATTTAGGAAATGTTCAACCCGGATCTATATGAAGGTTTGTTCGACCAAGAGGAGAGCAATGAAGAACTAATGATGCTTGGTTCGACTAGAGAAGAAACATCTACCCCAGGGATCTTGAAGACAGTGCTCCGAAAAATAAAGAGGGCTAGGAGACGCCACCGAAAATGCTCCAAGATTGTTGGAGACGTACATGAGCTAAGGAAGTTGGACGAACCATTGCTAGGTGGTCCAAAGCCCGAGAGTACACCCTCTACCCTCAAGAGACTTTGCTCATCATGCTTTCAAGCCATGGGTAAGAGGGCAACCTTTATTTATGAACCCCCGTGAGGTAAGAAAGATACGTCAAGCTTAGTGACGTTAAACAAGCGCTTCATGGGAGGCAACCCAAGTGTTTATTGTTCTCGCACCTTTTAGTTTAGTTTGTTTTCATGAATAAACTTTTAAGTGTTGGTGTTTCAATTTTTAAGTGCTTGTGCTACGATTTTGTTGTGGGTTTTTAAAAGAACTCATTGTGTGTTTTGTTGAGAGTTGGTAAAGTTTGGTCGTTTGAGTTCTATTTTTTATTTTTATCTGGTAAATTTTGCATAATATAGCAGGCTCTGAGTGTGTAAACATGTTCAGAATAGTTCTGCAGAGCCTGCAGGTTTTTCTAAGTCATCCAGAGAAAACACACCGGCGTGTGGAATTTCCACGTGCCCGTGGGTGTATACTGCGAGCTCATCCAGAGAAGGCACAGGGGCGTGCGGCTGCCCCTGTGAATGACCATGCAACTGGCGCACGCCCGTGGGTAATTTCCGCACGGGCATGTAAACTCCGGCAGAGTTGGGTAGATTTTCCCGAGAGCACACAGGGGTGTGGACTCGCCCCTGTGGGCGACCTTGTCAACCACACACGAGCGTGGGTAATTTCCGCATGCCCGTGCGAATCTCTGCAGGATGTTCCCTCCATCCTGAGAAAACACATGGGCGTGCGGCTACCCCTGTGAGTTGAGCATGTAAATGTCCACGCCCGTGGGGAATTTCCGCACGGGCGTGTGTAAGACTTGATATTTTTCTCAGATGTCCAGGGAAGCCACAGGGGCATGCGGTTGCCCCTGTGGGTGTGGCGCATGAGCGTGTGTAATTTCCGCATGCCCGTGTGGATGTAGAGAACGCCAAAAGTCAAGAGTTTTGTTTAAAAGAGGATGATTCCTCTCCGTCTTCATGACTCCTTTTCACTTGAAAACACTCTCACAGTACTCTCCGAGTCCATAGCGTCAGTTTGGTAGGATTTTAGCAAAGTTTTCCGGCCAGCTCTTCATTTTCTCACTCCTCCTCGTCGGTAAATCCCTTTTCATCATCTTTTTCATCAATTCATAGTTTCTATCGATTAATCTTGTTAATAATGCTTCATTTCTTCAATTGGAACGATGATTTATGTTTAGAACGAAGTTAGAAGTATTATTAAGTTATATTTTTGGATTGTTGATGCATGGCCATGCGGTTCTCACGCCCCGTGGATCCACACGGGCATGCGGAAATTCCACACGACCGTGTGGATTTCTGCAGCATTGTTTTATCTACTTGTTTGATCAATTTCGTTTAAATTTTGCAGATCATGGCACCTAGGTCAAAGAAGCAAGCTGATAAGAGGCCACGTGAGTCATCCCCTGAGCCCGAGGGCATGCGATTTGCGATTCCCGAACATCAGGTCCGTTATAAGCGTTTGTCGAGACTCTGTTTCGGACAAACTCGATTTTTAGACATGACTATACTGCGGGAGCTTCAGCAGGGAGATGAGTTTGCTGATGAGATAGAGGATCTATTTTTAGAAGGTGGTTGGCCGTAGTTGCTGATGATTAGAGAGCCAGCCATCCGAGAGTTTTCACTGGCGGTGCTATCCTCGTTCGAGTTTGATAGAGCGTATTCGAGCTTCGACAGTCTTGACACCATTCAGTTAAGAGTATTTGGACGCCACCATAGCTTGAGCATTAAACAGTTTTCCGTACTACTTTGCTTGTACGAGGAGGCATTCACTGATATAGAGGAGTATGCACGATTGCCTCATCGATTATCACGGAATCTTGACCCCCTGAGAGAGCTTCACAGTACTATGTGGTCAAGGTCGATGATGAGCCGGGGTGTCCAAGGCCTTGTGCCTTTCCCGACCTGCATACAGGTATTTGCACGCCATCATGAGTAAGTCGGTGAATGGCCACGGTGGCGATCTTGGTGTTTTAAGTCGGGGAGTTGCTTGTACTTGTACTCGATGGTAGAGCGTGCTACGATTCATTTAGGGGCACATTACGGCGAGTACATCGACACCGGGGACACTATGCTAGACTGGGAGTGATCTTCTCGGGCCCCTACATTATGAGATTAGTGCTGGGCATGGGTCTCTTGGATTCGATTAGCGGGGCCGAGAAGATGAATGTACCCGCTCCCCTGAGTTTAGAGACTATGCGGTTGATAGGTATGGTCTGCAGGGTTCGGACAGGGGTCTTTGCTTTAGTCCTACCAGCCCCAGAGATAACTGAGGATGAGGATGATGAAGCCAGAGCATCTCAGCCCGCCCCCGAGCCTCAGCCAGCATCGATGGAGACCGAGGTACCTCCAGTAGCCGAGGAACCACCCTCAGTGTGTATGTTTTCACCATCTCGAGCCAGTGATCCCTTTGAGAGGCTCGAGAATGCTATAGGAGTGGTCCGAGCTGAGGTTGCTGAGATTCGAGCTATGCAGGCCACTCAGTATACAGAGTTCATGGCATGTTTTGACATATTACAACAGAGCCTAGAGCGAGACGTTGCCTCATTATTTGTCCTGCAGCCGAGGACCCTTCAGGCCCCGTCAGTTCCTCCAGCATCTCCATCCTCGACTCTAGCACCTGTGCACCCACCATGTGCTTCCACTTCAGCAGCAGCAGCACAGGAGCCCGAGAGCGACTACGACACTTGACTTTTCTTTTACTTTCGTGCCTTTTACTTTATTCTTTTTTCTTGTTTTTAGACTTGTTCACACAGAAAGGATTTTTCATTCTGAGTTTATGTTATGTTGCATTTACCGAGTTGTGTTCATTGCTTCATCTTTTATACACTCGAGTTATTTTTGTTTTTCTTGAGCTTCACTGAAGCCCCTCGTGTAAGTGTGAAGATGGTCTTGTCATCTTGGCAATTGAGACTTAGTCATGGGAACGGCCAAGGTGCTTCGGCACTTGGCCTTGTGAGCTTCACAACCCATTGGAACACTACTCCCAATGAATTAGCTTCATCAAACGCAACACTAGGAGTTAGGGGAGTATTGTTTTGATTGCTTCTCCCACATCTATTTTTGAATGATATATTTTGAGTGAGCTTGCATGTGTACCTTGAGGACAATGTACAACTTAAGTGTGGAGGGGAGTTTCATAATGTGCACATCTTTTCTATTGTTCTTGATTGATATATGCTCACATAGCCAATGGCGGTTCACCTTAGTTGCAATGATTGTATTCTTAAGTCTAGGAGAATTGTTAACATTGAATGTTTTCATGCTATAGTTTTTGCTTGAATTTTTAGGAATTTTTGCCCGATTTACACTTAGTGCACTACTCACTCTCTGAACTCTATTTGGAAACTCATGTTCGATGTTAAAGGGACTAGTTAGGTTTACTTCTTTTTTTCTAAATTTAAAAAAAAAAGTGAAAATGAAAAGAAGGAACAAAATAGTTTTAGTGTTTATTTGTATTTGTTGGGTGGAAAGAGCTACCATCTATGAAGTATGAAGCTACTCTCATAAGTCTGATACTAGTTATGCCCTAATGAGAGAAAGAGCTATGTCATAGGATGAGTGAAAGCTACCACTCGGGTAGAAAGAGCTACCACCTCGAAAGTGTGAAAGCCACCTTAGCGGCCGCTTTGGAAAGGGCTACCTTAGAGGATGTGTGAAGCTACTACCATCTTTTAAAATTTTTGTCACTTTTGTAGATAAATAAGTCCCTTGTACTTAGAACTTTGAGGAGTATACTTTGGGTTGTTTTGAGTGAGTTCACACGCATACACGAAATTCGGGTTTGTTGTCCTTTTTTATTCAAGTTTTTAGCTAGAGCATTGATTTTTCGTATTTAGTGTTGAAATTTTCCTTACTTGTAGAATACTTTCTTTGTATGCCTCGGTGAACCTAAGGCCAAGCACTTTCAATATTTTCTTCATTGATGCACAGAATGTTTTAATGTTTGCTTGAGGACAAGCAAAAGCTTAAGTGTGGGAGAGTTTGATAAGTGCTTGTGCGATACGAATGCGAAGCGTTCATTCCTTATGTTGAGCATTACTTTTCTCGGGTTTTTACACTAATATGTGCATTTTTATGTTATTTTTATGCAGGTAGGGTTGTGAGGCCGAGTATGAAGGAAATAGGCCAATGTGGATCATAATGCACCTATTTTGGAGGAAATCTTGCTAAGGTTCAAACGCGAAGACATAGGTTAGGTGTGAGATGCTAGAGTGTGTACCAACCTCCTCGCATTCGAGTGAGCACATCCATTTGGAGGGGCACAAAGGCAATCACACTCGAGCATTCCAATTTATGCACATAAGAATGAGAGCTCCAGCAACATGTATATCATTGAAGAAGTGACAAGGTCCCCTTGCTTATATCCCGCAAGTGTACGGGTTTGTCGAAGTAATAATCCCGGATGAGCGGGGTCGAATCCAGAGGGAGTAGGGAGTAAAGACACTTAATTCAATTCTTAGCTATGTGGAGTATCAACAATGATAAGTGTGGTAATAATTCAATTCTCAGAAATTAAAAGCAATAAGTAAGAGAGCAAAAGTAAGGAGGAGGCAAGGCAATCGATAAAGATGGGGCACTCGGATGATACTTCACCTAGGATAATCGCTTTAAGTGCAAGAACTCTCTATTATGCTTCCTAATCAATGCAATGGTGAGTCGTGAAAATCCTTATATACATAGTCCCAAATCTAAGGTCAACTATACCTAACTCTATACATGAAATCGAACAATCTCAACACCTCGCACTCGCATAGAGTTGCAATGAGCTCTAGGGATTCCAAGTGATAAATCTCTTCCTAAATTTAGACCTAACCCTTTGGTCCAGGCGGAAGGTCGTTAGCCACAATTAAGCCATAGATACTAAGATCACCTCGACGCTTCACTCCATTGTACGCGCAACGAGGCCCTAGCGGAGGTTCATCCCTTAGACCATTCACTCTATTATGGCCGCAAAGAACTCGAGGAACGGAGGTGGAATCTATCACGTCGGATGGGAAAGGGGACGCTCCTGTACCTCTCGACTCACCCTCTCAACCCTCTCCAACCTAGCTTTGTCTAACACTCATGGTGTGTGATAAGTGCTTGTGCGATATGAATGCGAAGCGCTCATTCCTTATGTTGAGCATTACTTTTCTCAGTTTTTTACATTAATAGCTGTGTTTTTCTGTTACTTTTATACAGGTAGGGTTGTGAGGCCGAGTATAATGAAATGGGCCAATGTGGATCATAATGCACCTATTTTGGAGGAGATCTTGCTAAGGTTCAAACGCGACGACATAGGACAGGTGTGAGATGCTAGAGTGTGTGCCAACCTCCTCGCATTCGAGTGAGTACATCCATTTGGAGGGGCACAAAGGCAGGCACACTCGAGCATTCCGTCTTATGCATACAAGAACAAGAACCCCATCAACATATATATCATTGAAGAAGCAAGTGATTCACGACGTGAACATGTGTCTGTTTGCGTTACCCCAATGAAAGTATGGAATTGGGAAGTTATTCAGGTCGAAGACTATAGCAGAGCACTTTAGCAATAATGTAGCAATTACTGTAGCAGCATTGTCCATAGCCGCCCGAGAAATCTGAGAAACAGAGAATCCACACGAGCGTGTGGAAATTATCCACGCCCATGTGGAAATTCTGCACGGGCGCGTGTACCGTCCACGCCCGTGGAGTTGCCCGATTCCAGCCCTATTTAAAGCTGATTTCAGCCCCGATTTTAGTATTCTTTTCTCCATCTTTTCCCCAACTTGTGAGAAGGCGTCGGCTAGGGTTTCGACGGGTATTGGACAAGGTTTTGGAGAGGTTCTACGGCTCCAACATCGTGATTCCATTAGGAAGAAGGTTGGTAGGGGAGATTCGATCGAGGCGTATCCTATACCGGACGAAGGAATCCTTGGACGACGAGTAGAGGACTTTCCACAAGACCATCGACACGACCATCG
>NC_052479.1:5847753-5869277 GCF_009730915.1 Dioscorea cayenensis subsp. rotundata
AAACATAGGATTACAGTTTTGATTCAAATATAGTAGCCATTCCAAGAAGAAAACATAGGATTTCGATTTAAAAATAGGAGACATTACTATAAGAAAACATAGGACCTGAGATTTGATTTACAAATAATAGACATTCCGAAAAAAAATATAAGATTATTGTTGGCAAAACTGTAGACATTCCGAAAAGCAAAAAACATAGGATTACAGTTTTGATTCAAATATAGTAGCCATTCCAAGAAGAAAACATAGGATTTCGATTTAAAAATAGGAGACATTACTATAAGAAAACATAGGACCTGGGATTTGATTTACAAATAATAGACATTCCGAAAAAAAAATAAGATTATTATTTTGATTGAATTATAGTAGGCATTCGGAAATGAAAACATAGGAGACATTCCTAGAAGGAAACATATGACTAGGGTTTTGAATGGAAAATAGGAGACATTACGAAAAGAAAACATAGGATTAATGTTTTGATTCAAATATAGTAGGTATTCCAAAAAGAAAAAATAAGATTAGGATTTTGATTGAAAAATAAGAGACATTATTATAATAAAATATAGAATTAGGTTTTTGAGTGAGAAATAAGAGACATTGATATAAGAAAACATAAGATTTGCATTTTAAATGAAAAATAGGAGACATTATTACAAGAAAACATAGGGTTAGGGTTTTGAGTGAAAAATAAAAGACATTACTATAACAAAAAAGAGAAAGCATTAGGATACTAATTCAAAAAGGAATGCGGAGATATTCAAAAAGAATACATAGGACAGTTTTGCAAAGAAAACATAGGATTAGGGTTTGATTGAAAGATAGGAGACATTCCAAAACAAAAACATAGGATTAGGATTTTGATACAAATATAGTAAGTATTCCAAGAAGAAAAACATAGTCTTAGGGTTTTGATTAAAAAGTAGGAGACATTACTACAAGAAACTTATGATTTGGGTTTCGATTGAAAAATATAAAACATTGCCATAAGAAAACATATGATTAGGGTTTTGATTGAAAATAGGACATTACTATGGAAAACATAGGATTAGGGTTTTGATTCAAATATAAGAGACATTCCCAAAAAGATAACATAGGATTAGGGTTTTAATTCAAATATAGTAGGCATTCCAAAAACAAAACATAGGATTAGGGTTTTGATAGAAAAATAGGAGACATTACTATAAAGAAACATAGGATTAAGCTTTTGATTCAAATATAGTAGGCATTCCGAAAGGAATATATAGGTTTAGTGGTTTGATTGAAAAATAGTAGACATTACAACAAAAAAAACGTAGGATTAGGTTTTTGAATGAAAAATAAAAGAGATTACTAATATAAAACATTGGATTAGATTTTTGATTCAAAAAATAGTATAAATTCAGAAAAGAAAAAAAAGGATTAGGGTTTGGATTCAAACACAGTCGGCATTCGAAACAAAAATCATATTATTAGTCTTTTTGATTAAAAAATATGAGAGATTATGAAAATAAAACAAATGATTAGGGTTTTACATAAAAAATAGCAGACATTCCCAAAAGAAAATATAAGATTAGGGTTTTAAATAAAAAATAAGAGCCATTAAAAAGAACATAGGACTAAGGTATTGATAAAAAAAATATGAGACATTTAAAAAAAAAATAGGATTCGGGTATTGTTAACAAAATAGGAGACATTCCGAATAGAAAACATAGGATTATGTTTTTTTTTTCCAAATATAGTAAGCATTATGAAAAGAAAACATGGGGTTAGCGTTTTAATTGCAAAATATGAGATATTACTATAAGAAAACATAGGATTAGGGTTTTAATTACATTCCAAAAAGAAAACATAAGATTATGGTTTTGATTGAAAAATATAAGACATTTCAAAAATAAATCATAGGATTAGAGTTTTGATAGAAAAATGGGAGACATTACCATTATAAAACATAGGATTAAGGTTTTGATTAAAAACCAAAAAATGGGTGATATTTCCAAAAGATAACACTGGATTAGGCCTTTTATTCAAAAATAAGAAACGTTCAAAATAGAAAACAAAGAATTAGGATTTTGATTATAAAATAGGAGACATTCAAAACCATAGGATTATAAAATAGGATTTTGATTATAAAATAGAAAATATAGGATTAGGATTTTGATTAAAAAAGAAGAGACATTACAATAAGAAAACACAGGATTAGGGTTTTGATTTAAAAATGGGAGACATTATGATAAGAAAACATAGGATTTTTGTTTTGATTTAAAAATAGTAGACATTCAAAGAAGAAAAAATAGCATTAAAGTTTTGATTGAAGATATGAGACATTTCAAAGAGAAAACATACGATTAGGGTTTTGATTGAAAAAAAGGAGATGTAGCTATGTGAAAACATAGGATTAAGGTTTTGAATGAAAAATAAGATACATAAAACATAGGAATAGGGTTTCGATTAAAAAATAGTAGACATTCTAAAAATAAAACAAAAGATTAGTGTTTCGAATCAAATCTAGTAGGAATTCCAAAAAATATGTTAGTCTTTCATTCTTTTATTATAATTGTTATATTTTTTAATTAATAAAATCATAAAAATAAACCATGTAACAAAAAAAAGGGGGATGGGTGCAATACGAAGACTTTGGAGTTGGTCACGCACCCTAGTACTATTATCGCCCAAGCTCGCTTAACTACAAAGTTTTGATTGGATCCAGTGCTTTAGTGTAGTATGATCGCACACGATAGAATTTCACCAGAGTTGAAAAAAGAAAGGATTATGTTTTTGATTGAAAAATAAGGTTCATTTCCAATTAAAATCATAAGAATTATGTTTTCATTAAAAAATAGAAGGCATTATGAAAAGAAAACAAAGGATTAAGGTTTTGATTTAAAAATATGAGACATTACTAAATCCTATGTTTTATTTTGCAAACAAAACCTAAATCCTCATATGATTAGGGTTTTGATTCAGAAATAGTAGATATTGCAAAAACAAAAGAAAGTATTCGAATTTGATTAAAAAAAATGAGACATTTAGAAAAGATAACAAAGGATTAGGGTTTTAATTCAAAATAAAAAATAGGACACATTAGAAAAAGAAAACATGGGATTAGTGTTTTGATTAATAGATAGGAGACATTCAAAAAGGAAAACATACAATTAGGGTTTTGATTTTGATGCACTCTCACCAAGTGTATGGGTCTCAAGCAAGTAGTAAATTTGTACTCTATGAGGGGTAGGGTTGTCGAACCGCAGAGACTTGAACTCAAAGTACTCAGTTTTCCTCTGATCTCTAGTGAATGAAAGATTGAGTAGGTTATAAACAAGAACAAGGCAAGAATTGAAAAGAATGAATGGGAAGAACGGGCCGACTAGGGTTGAGTATTTGACAATAAGAGATCAATGCCCCAAGGTGATCTCTACAAGTCATAGCATGCTGAATTATCTTTGGTGCCTACCAGGTACATCCTAAGGTTCAAGTGTGTGCTCAAAAGCGATGTTGCATCTATAGTTCTCAAATATACCAAAGTCTGATAGGGTAACTGTGCATCTCAAACACACCAACTTTTACAATCACAAGTATCAATTACAACTATGGTCATCCATACACCAAGTTTTACCAAAGCATGTGTGCACATAACACATCAAGTTATGCAACACGAGATTTAACACTAGAATCTAAAGAACTCCATAGACACTAAAAACAATTAGTCAAAGCATACAAAACATTGTATTTCAACACCCTGGGGCACCTTGGACGGTTAGCTCGTCAGGGATGAGTACAACAAGGAAGAAATAAATGAAAAATCTCGAGAAAGAGTACATGATTCTCCCCTTTTCTACACAAGATGGTCTTCCTTGCTACCAACCCCACTTCTCTTGTACCTCTAATTCACCCATGATCTACTGTAGATGGTGTTATGAAGAAAGATCTTCGATCTCATACAAGTCCTCCGTTGGAGAAAAAGAATCTCCGAATAAAAATGATCCCGAGACCCTAGCATTCTGGAGTAATATGGGACTTTTCAGGCTTGACACGGTCCATGCACGATCGTTCTATGACCGTGTCCTCAATGATGGTTCTAAGTGAAATGGACCTGGAATATTTACAAGAAGAGACACGATCATGTCATGCCCGTGTCTAGCCTATGCACAGTCATGCAAAGAGCTTCTATATCGTGTTGTCCTTATTTAGAGGAAACTGGCTTTAGGCCGAGATTTTCATCGGAACACCCAAAATGAGTGCCCCAAAGTCTCTAGGCTTCAACTTATCACTAATTAACTTTTATTTCACTTAGAACAATAGGTAGTAGCTTCATACACCCTAGGGGTAGTCTTCTCTTATGGTAAGCCATCAAATATACACTTATAATGCCCAAAATTCGACTGCTCAAGAGTAGCTTTCACTCCTTTAGAGTAATAGCTCTTTCTACCATATTTTAAAACTCAAAATTTTAAAATTAGACTGGTAGGGCATCCCAAATAGAAATCCAACTTCTAGTTTTTTAATTTTAACACTAAATTAATGCAATGTGGTTTTCAGTGAAAGGTTTCCACCCTAAAGTAAGTCGCTCCAAAATTAGGGTAATGTGATGAAGTCTTAGGTCATTAGAATAAAAGTGAGTCTACAAGTTGCTCCAAATAAGTCCCTAACACGCTCGTGTCCCCCTAAGTTTAAGAATTTCCAACAAAATAATCATAGATCATAATTAGCAAGGCACTCATCCATACAAGAAATCATAGCGGTGTTGTTGCTCTCAATATGTTTCCCACTCCAAGCAATCACACAATCCTTGAAAGTAGTGGAGGACACAAGTAAGGCTCCAGAAATATTATAATATAAATTAAGAAACACTGAAAAGAATAACAACCACCTCAAAATAAAGATAAATAAACCAACATGTAGCAGGGAAATCCCCTTGCTACCTGACAACAAGAGAAACAATAAAAGGAAATACAAGTAGAGTAAAGAAAGATAAGTAAAAGGCAGTGAGTGCATGCAGATGTGGTCAAAACAGTGCACTCTTGGCCTCTAAATCGCTACTCGAGGAGGTAGAATCATCCTGAGACTCCCTCAGATCAGAAGTGTCGACCCCGATATGACAAATGGGTTACTACAGGGATAGCCTCACATCTAAATGCTCAACGATTAGAGTGACACTCCTCTACAACCACCAGAATGTTGCCAAAGAACAAGTATTATGGTATGGGGGCATGAGGTGGTGATCGGGATCTCTGACGTGAGGCGGTACCAGGTGGTGGTAGGATAGGTGCATCATCATCTGTTGGGGGTACTCAAACCTCTTAGCGATATGAACCCGTTGCAGCATCCCCATTGACTCCCTCAGATCAGAAGTATCGACCCCGATATGATGAATGGGTTCCTACGGGGATATCCTCACATCTAAATGCTCAAGGATTAGAGTGGCACTCCTCTGCAACCACCAGAATGCTGCCAAAGAACAAGTATTATGGTATAAGGGCACGAGGTGGTGACCGGGATCTCAGACGTGAGGCGGTAGCAGGTGGTGGTGGGGTAGGCGTATCATCATCTAGTGGGGATACATCAAAATCAATTGTCGAAGTAGTGGACTGCCTAACCCTGTACTCAAACCTCCTAGTTGTATGAACCCATTGCAGCATCCCTATCGACTTAAGGATTTCCAAGTACATCGCTGTAAAGTCTTCTACAATCCTTATCCGATCAGCCCCCTGAAGTAGGCCCATAATCATGATGACATGAGTGATGTATTGGTTGACAAACAATGCTCAAATAAGGGGGCTGGTCCCCAGATATGCAATAGAAACAGCCATCTCATAACCTAGATGGAGGCGAACCCATCAACCATGTTCAGTAAGAAATCAAAATCGCGACAACTGAGAACCCCGTTATAGTCACCACGTCAAGTGAGAGTGTGACTGAGCACGTAATAAATGTACCAAAGCTCCAGAGAATGGAATGTGGTGTCCTTAGTCTAATGAGAGTCATAAATCTGTATAACAATCAGTCATGGCCAGGCCTCCTCCACCGATTTCCTAGCCGCCCAAAAGGTCAGTAACTCATCATATGCAGAAGTTCTGGTTAACTCTGTATCATATAGTCCCAGCCAGACTTAGAACTCCTTGAGGCTTATCCACTGTAGCACTCCAAAGACCTTAAACTGAATGTGAACAGCTTGATCGAAGGCAATAGAGCCGTGGGATAGAGCAAAAGTAGCTAACACCTCGAGCGGCAGCTACTCGTAGGTGTTGTCAGTGATATGGAATAACTGTCACCATGCCTAGACACTCATCAGTCTTTAAACCTCCTCCTCGAGTCCAACATCTCGGAGAACATCCCAATCAATTTCCCGAGATTTGACAAAACAGTGATGGGATAAACGTGTGTAGCACTCCTGGTGCGTTGGAGTATGGAACGTAGGCATGTAGTTTGTGCGAGGAATGGATGTCTTAACTCAGGGCAATTTGGAAGGCCCGCCTACAATGTGCTTCCCCGATATTCTTTGTGAAAGAAAGTAGAGCAATCAGTGCATGAAGTGAGAAAATAGGGGCCGTATGATCGTGTGAAGAGCACAAAGTGCGTGTTCCTCCAGAAGACACGATCATGCACTTTCTCCTCCACCGTCAATAATGAAGAGACACGATCGTGGTAGGGTTTGAGACACGATAGTGTCCTGAGGCAGTCATCTTCCCCAATAGAAAGAGCTATCTCATAGGATGAGTGAAAGCTACCACTCCGGTAGAAAGAGCTACCACCTCGAAAGTGTGAAAGCCGCCTTAGCGGCCGCTTTGGAAAGGGCTACCTTAGAGGATGTGTGAAGCTACTACCATCTTTGAAATTGTTGTCACTTGTGTAGATAAATAAGTCCCTTATACTTAGAGCTTTGAGGAGTATACCTTGGGTTGACTTGAGTGAGTCCACACACTTTCAAGATTTCGGGTTTGTTGTTCTTTTTTATTCAAGCTTTTATATAGAGTTTCGATTTTTCATATTTAGTGTTGAAATTTCCCTCACTTGTAGAATGCTCTCTTTGTATACTTTGGTGAACCTAAGGCCAAGCACTTCCAATATTTTCTTCATTGATGCACATAACGTTTTAATTTTTGCTTGAGGACAAGCAAAAGCTTAAGTGTGGGGGAGTTTGATAAGTGCTTGTGCGATATGAATGCGAAGCGTTCATTCTTTATTTTGAGCATTACCTTTCTCAGGTTTTTACACTAATATGTGTGTTTTTATGTTACTTTTATGCAAGTAGGGTTGTGAGGCTAAGTATGAAGGAAAGAAGCCAATGTGGATTACAATACACCGATTTTGAAGGAAATCTTGCTAAGGTTCAAACGCGAAGACATAGGTCGATGTGAGATGCTAGAGTGTGTGCCAACCTCCTCGTATTCGAGTTGGCACATCCATTTGGAGGGGCACAAAGGCAGCCACACTCGAGCATTCCGACTTATGCACATAGAACAAGAGCTTCACCAACGTGCCTATCATTGAAGATGCAAGTGATCCACGACGTGAACGTGTGCCCGTTTGCGTTACTCCGATGAAAGTATGGATTCGGGAAGCTATTCAGGTCGGATACTATAGCAGAGCACTGCAGCAACACGGTAGAAAGTACTATAGTAGCACTATTCACAGTCGGCCGAGAAAACAGGAGTTTAGAGGATATCCACACGGGCATGGGGAAATTATCCACGCCCGTGTGGAAATTCCCCACAGGCGCGTGAAGCATCCACGCCCGTGTAGTCCCCGATTCGACCCCTATTTAAAAATCCGAATCAGCCCCGATTTTAGTATTCTTTTCTCCATCTTTTTCCCCAAACTTGAGAGAGGGCTTGGCTAGGGGTTTTGAGGGGTATTGGCCAAGGTTTTGGAGAGGTTCTACGGCTCCGACATCGTCATTCCTTAGGAAGAAGGTTGGTAGGGGAGCTTCTGTGGAGGCGTATCCTATACCGGACGAGGAAATCCTTGGACGACAAGTAGAGGACTTTCCACAAGACCATCGACACGACTATCGAGGGGGTTTCTTTATGGATTCATTGCTTTTACATTCTATTTCTTTGATTGTACTTAGCTCCATGGAGAGCTAAACCCTTAGTGGGTACTCGGGTATTGTGAACCCTAAGATGTATTTGTTTCTTTGAACCTCTTTATTATGCTTTCAATAAATTGATGTTTATTGTGAGTTCCAACCTTGAATGCTTGATTGTATGAACATTTCCCTTAGAGTGACACTAGGGTTGAGAGTTCTTGTTGGTAACCTTGTGAGTGAGTGACACTCCACGAGGGTTAGACAAAAGCTAGGTTGGAGAGGGGTTGAGAGGGGTGAGTCGAGAGTGCAGGGAGCGTCCCCTTTTCCCCTCCCGGCGTGATAGATTCTACCTCCGCTCCTCGAATTCTTTGCGGTCATAATAGAGTGAATGGTCTAAGGGATGAACTTCCAGCTGGGGCTTTAGTTGCGTGTGCATACGGAGTGAAGCGTTGAGGTGATCTTAGTATCTAGGGCTCAATTGTGGTTGGGGACCTTCCACCGGACCAAAGGGTTAGGTCTATAATAAGGAAGAGATTTATCACATGGAATCCCTAGAGCTCATTGCAACTCTATGCGAGTCGCGAGGTGTTAAGATTGTTCGATTTTTCCTCCTGGACATGTATAGAGTTAGGCATAGTTGACCTTAGATTTGGGACTATGTAATTAAGGATCTCCACAACTCATCATTGCATTGATTAGGAAGCATAATAGACGGTTTTTGCACTTGAAACGATTATCCTAGGCTGAGCATTATCCGGGTACCCCATCTTTATCGATTGCCTTACCCCCTTCTTTACTTTTGCTCTCTTACTTGTTGCTTTTACTGTTGAAAATTCAATCATTGTCACACTTATTATCATTGATCTTTTACATAGCTAAGAATCGAATTAAGTATTTTTATTCCCTACTCCGTGTAAATTGGATACCCGCTCACCCGGGATTATTACTTCAACAAACCCGTGCACTTGCGGGATATACGCAAGGGGACCTTGTCAAGTTTTTGGCGCCGTTGCCGGGGAGCTAGGCATTTAAAGATACTTTGCACTTTGTTTTCTTAGCTATTTCACCATATATTCAATTTCATATCTTCTTATTCTATCATCGCTTTGATTTCTTTTTTTCTTTCTTTTTTTGGTTGCGACTACAAGTTATGACCCGAGGGAACCCTCTCAATATTGATTGAAGGGGATCCCGAGCTTGAACGCATACACTTAGAAGGAAAGGGAAAGAGCACGTGCAAGAAACAGTCTAATCCGGCTGATTTGGAAGCGAGAAGAATCGAAAACATGGCGAGCGAGAATGAGCAACAGCGAACATTATCCGATTATGCCAGACCTTCAGTGTTGGGAAACACAATTGAGTATTGTGCGTTCCCCAATTATAGCTCAGAACTTTGAGCTGAAGCCGGCATTCATCCACATGTTGCAGACAATCGCGCAGTTTAACGGTTTTGGCAGATGAGGATCCAAATAGTCAGATAGAGAGAATTCTTGAGGTGTGTGATATGCTGAAGATAAATGAGGTGACGGATGATGCCATCAAATTGAGAGCCTTCACATTTTGCCTAAAGGGAGAGCGAAGCAGTGGCTACACTCGTTGCCTAGAGCGTCGATTACCACGTGGGAGGAGATTGTGGAAGCTTTTCTAACACATTATTTCCCTCCCAGAAAATCAGCAAAGCTTAGGAACGAGATCTCATCCTTTGTTCAGTTGGAATTGGAGTCTCTATTTGAGACTTGGGAAAGGTTCAACGAGCTCCTGAGGAAATGCCCGCAACACGGATTCCCGAAGTTGATGATTGTTCAAACCTTTTACAATGGCTTGAACCCGAGTAAAAGACAACTCTTGGATGCGGCATCAGGAGGTACCTTAGGTAGCAAGACCCCCGATGAGGCCCGTTAGTTGATTGAAGAAATGGGGTTAAATAGCTACCAATGGAATGCTAGGGAGAAGAAAAAGGTGGCCGGTCTCCATGAAATAGATGCAGTAACTTCATTGGCAGCCCAAGTGGAAAATTTGAGTAAGAAGTTAGATCTTCTAACTTCAAACAGAGTGGCGGCCGTGACTAATTGCACCGGTTGTGGTGGAGGACATGCTCCCTCTGATTGCCCAATTTCTATTGGTGATGTTTCTTCAGTGGAGAATGTTGATTTTATAGGTAATGGCATGAGACCTCAAGGAAACCCGTATAGCAATACCTACAATCCGGGTTGGAAGAATTATCCCAATTTCTCATGGAGTAACCAGGGTCCACAAAAGGCCATGGGGCCACCAGGTTTCCAACAACAACAACAAGCCACTCAAGTGGAAAACAGAGTCTCAGGTTTGGAAACCCGAATGAGTGACCTAGAGAAGCACTTGACTAGATTCATACAATCTGCAAATACAAGGTTTGAATCAGTTGAGTCTACACTTCGCAACCACACCGTCTCTTTGCATAACCTTGAAAATCAAGTGTGGCAAATTGCGAAGTCTCTCTCCGAAAGGCAACATGGAAGCTTACCAAGCAATACAGAGACCAACCCTAGAGAACATGTGAAGGCCATCACGTTGAGAAGTGGTCGTGAGGTTGAAGGTAGGCTTCCGAGTGAGAAGCCAAAAGAACACGCTCGCGAGGTTATAGAGGTTGAAGAGGGGACAAGCAAAGATAAAAAGGTGGCATCCCCACCTTTCAAGCCAAGAATCCCTTATCCCTCTAGATTGAAAAATGACCAATGGGATGAACAGTACAAGAAGTTCCTGAGTTTGTTCAAGCAACTCCATATCAATATTTCTTTTGTTGAGGCATTGGCCCAAATGGCTAAGTATGCGAAGTTCTTGAAAGACTTGTTGACCAACAAAAGGAAGTTGGAGGAGAGTGCTTCAGTGATTTTAGATGTTTCATGCTCGGCGGTATTGCAAAAGAACATGCCGAACAAGAAGAAAGACCCGGGAAGCTTCATCATTGCATGTAATATTGGCAATCTTGGTGAGGAAATGGCATTGGCGTACTCAGGTACTAGTATCAACGTCATGCCATACACCTTCTTTCAAAATCTAGGCTTGGGCGAGCCTAAGCCTACTCGGATGACTTTGCAACTAGCGGACCGAACAGTGCGACATCTGCGAGGCATCATTGAAGACGTGCTTGTCAAGGTGGACAAGTACATTCTTCAGGTTGACTTTATAGTGCTAGATGTCGATGAGGATGCAGATGTACCTTTGATACTTGGGAGACCGTTCTTGCGGACTTCCAAAGCATTGATTGACATGGACGGCGGAGAGCTCACCTTGAGAGTTGGAGATGACAAGCTCACATACCGCCTTGCTGAGGCCATGTGTCATTCTCTCGATTTCGATGATACTTTATATTTTCTAGACACTACTGATGAGATTGTTGATGAATACATACAGGAGATGTTCAATCCGGATCCGTATGAAGGTTTGTTCGACCAAGAGTAGGGATATGAAGATGTAATGATGCTTGGATCGATGGAAGAAGTACCATCTACACCGGGGATCTTGAAGAAGGTGCTCCAGAGAATGAAGAGGGCTAGGAGACGCCACCGGAAATACTCCAAGGCTGTTGGAGATGTAGGTGAACCGAAGAAGTTGGGCGTATCATTGTTAGGTGGTCCGAAGCTCGATAATACACCCTCTACTCTCGAGAGACTTTGCACATCATGCTTCCAAGCCATGGGTAAGAGGGCGACTTTCATTCATGAACCCCCGTGAAGTAAGACAAGGTACGTCAAGCTTAGTGACGTTAAACAAGCGCTTCTTGGGAGGCAACCCAAGTGTTTACTGTTTTCTTAGCTTTTACTTTAGTTGTTTGCATGAATGAATTGTTAAGTTTTGGTGTCTTAATCTATTAGATGCTTGTGCTGAGATTTCCTTGTGAACTTTGAATTTTAATCGTGTGTTTTCATGTAGAATTGGCGAAGTTTGGTCGTTTGAGCTATATTTCATATTTTTCACTGGTAAATTTGAATAATAGGGCAGGCTCTGAGTGTGTAAACATGTTCAGAAATTTTCTGCAGAGCCTACAGATTTTTCTAAGTCATCCAGAGAAAATACACGGGCGTGTGGATTTTCCACACGCTCGTGGGTGTGTACTGAGAGCTCATCCAGAGAAGGCACAGGGGCGTGCGGCTATCCCTGTGAACGACCATGCGACTGTCACACGGCCATGGGTACTTCCGCGACGGGCGCATGAATTCCCTCGCAGAGTTGGGCGGATTTTTCCCGAGAGCACACGGGGCGTGGACTCGCCCTGTGGGCAACCTTTGAACCATGCATCAGGGCGAGGGTAATTTCCACACGCCTGCGTGAAACTCGCAGAGGAGTTCTCTCCATCCCGAGAAAACACAGGGCGGCAAACTGCCCTCATGAATTGGGCATGTGAATGTCCACGCCTGTGGAATTTCACCAGGGCGTGTATAACACTTGGTATCTTTCTCAGATGTCCAGAGAAGCCACAGGGGCGTACGTCTTCCCCTGTGAGTGGGATGCACGGGCGTGGGTATTTTCCACACGCCCGTGCGAGAGCAGTCGAGTCGAGAGCAGTTTTTCCCCAAGAGCGCACGTAGGGCGTGCATGCGCCCCTGTGGCTCTTTTGTAATGAAGCGCACGGGCATGGATAATTACCACATGCTCGTGTGGATGCATAGAACGCCAAGGGTCGTGAATTCTGTTTAAAGAAGAATCATTTCTCACTCTATTCACGACCTCTATTCGGCTGAAAACACTCTCCCATCATTCCCCGACCTCCTAGCACCAATTTGGTGGATTTTTTGCGAGTTTTTTCCGGCCGGTTCTCCATTTTCTTATCCCATCTCGTCGGTAAGCCCTATTTATCATTTTCTTCGCCAATTCATGGTTTCCATCGATTAATTTGGTTAATAATGCTTCGTTTCTTCAATTAGAACGATGATTCATGTTTAGAACGAAGCTAGAAGCATTTTTACGATGTATTTTTTAGATTTTGGTAGCGCGGCCGTGCGGTTTTCACGCCCCATGGTTTCACACGAGCGTGCGGAAATTCTATACGACCGTGTGGATTTCTGCAGTACTATTTTCTCAACTTGTTTGATCGATTTCGTTTCAAATTTTGCAGACTATGGCACCTCGATCGAAGAAGCAAGCGGATAAGAGGCCACGTGAGTCATCTACTGAGCCTGAGGGCATGAGGTTTGTGATTCCAGAGCATCAGGTTCTCTATGAGCCCTTGTCGAAACTTTGATTCGGGGAGACTCGATTCCTGGACACAACTATACTGTGAGATCTACAGCAGGGAGATGAGCTCGCTGATGAGGTAGAGGATCTCGTTTCAGTAGGTGGTTGGCGGCAATTATTGACGATCAGAGATCTAGCCATCCGAGAGTTTGCATTGGAGGTACTATCATCATTCGAGTTTGATAGATCATACGCGAAGCTCTGGCAGCTTTGGATACCATTCAGCCTCGAGTATTTGGACACCACCATACCTTGAGCATCACTCAGTTTTCAGTACTACTTGGCTTGTATGAGGAGGCATTCACAGATACGGAGGAGTACGCATAGTTACCGACTGATTATCCTGGAACCTTGACCCCGCAGAGAGCTTACAGAGCGTTATGTGGTCAGGGTCAGTACGAGCCGGGGGTGTCCAAGGCCACGTGCCTTTCCCGACCTGCATACAGATATTTACATGCCATCATGAGTAGGTCGGTGAATGCCCGTGGTGACAGCACTGGTGTTTTGAGCCGTCAGGAACTACTGTACGTGTACTCGATGATTCAGCGCTTACCGATTCACTTAGGGCACATCATGGTAGAGTACATCAGGCATCAGGGGCATTATGCTATACTGGGAGCGATCTTCTCGAGCCCCTACATTACGAGATTAGTGCTGGGTATGGGTCTCTTGGATTCGATTCACGGGGCTGAGAAGACGAGTATACATGCTCCACTGAGTCTAGAGACGATGAGGCTCATGGGGATGATCCGCAGGGTTCGGACCAGGGTTTTTGTGTTAGTGCGACCAGCTCCAAAGATAGCTGAGGAAGAGGGTGATAAAGCCAGGGCATCTCAACCCGCTCCCGAGTTTCAGGCAGCTCCGATGGAGAACGAGTTACCTCCGCTAGAAGAGGATCCATCTCCCGTCCGTATATTTTCACCATCTCGAGCTTATGATCGCTTTGAGAGGCTCGAGAGCGCTTTGGGGGTGATACGGGCTGAGGTAGCTGAGGCTCGAGCCGAGATTGCAGAGATTAGGGATACGCAGGCCACTCAGTACACAGAGTTCATGGCACGTTTTGACGTATTACAGGAGATCTTAGAGAGCGACGTCGCCTCATCATTTGTCTCATGGCCGAGAACATCTCAGGCCCCATCAGTTCCTCCGAGACCCTCATCCCCTACCGCTGGGGCTTAGTTGCGCGTGCAACGGAGTGAAGCGTTGAGGTGATCTTTGTATCTAGGGCTTAATTGTGGTTAGGGACCTTCCACCTGGAGCAAAGGGTTAGGTCTATAATAAGGAAGAGATTTATCACATGGAATCCCTAGAGCTCATTGCAACTCTATGCGAGTGCGAAGTGTTGAGATTGTTCGATTTCTCCTCCGGGACATGTATAGCGTTAGGCATAGTTGACCTTAGATTTGGGACTATATAATTAAGGATTTCCACGACTCATCATTGCATTGATTAGGAAGCATAATAGAGGGTTCTTGCACTTGAAACAATTATCCTAGGCGGAGCATTATCCGGTACTACTAGGGGTTTAGCTCTCCATGGAGCTAAGTACAATCAAAGAAATAGAATGTAAAAAGCAATGAATCCATAAAGAAACCCCCTCGATAGTCGTGGTCGATGGTCTTCTGGAAAGTCTCTCTACTGCTCGTCCAAGGATTCCCTCGTCCGGGTATAGGGATACGGCTCCATGGAAGCTCCCCTACCAACCTTCTTCATAAGGAATGACGATGTCGGAGTCGTAGAACCTCTCCAAAACCTTGGTCAATACCCCTCGAAACCCTAGCCGAAGCCCTCTCTGAAGTTGGGGAAAAGATGGAGAAAAGAATACTAAAATCAGGGCTGGTTCGGCTTTTAAGTAGGGTTGGAATCAGGCGACTACACGAGCGTGGATGCTTCACACGCCCGTGCGGAATTTCCACACGGGCGTGGATAATTTCCACACACCTGTGTGGATCCTCTAAACTAATGTTTTCTACCGATCGCGTAAGCAAAGGTCGCTATAGTACTTTTCTACCGTGTTGCCGAGTCAGCTCGCTACAATATCCGACTCGAATAGCTTCCCGAATCCATTCTTTCATCGGAGTAACGCAAACGGGCACATCGTTCACGCCGTGGATCACTTGCATCTTTAATGATAGGCACGTTGGTGAAGCTCTTGTTCTATGTGCATAAGTCGGAATGCTCGAGTGTGCCTGCTTTTGTGCCCTCCAAATGGATGTGCCAACTCGAATACGAGGAGGTTGGCACACACCTAGCATCTCACATCGACTCCATGTCTTCGCTTTTGAACCCTTAGCAAGATTTTCCTCCAAAATCGGTGTATTGTAATCCACATTGGCTTCTTTCCTTCATACTTGGCCTCACAACCCTACCTGCATAAAAGCAACATAAAAACACACATATTACTGTAAAAACCTAAGAAAAGTAAAGCTCAAAATAAAGAATGAATGCTTCGCATTCATATCACACAAGCACTTATCACTTATCCACTGTAGCACGCCAAATACCTTAAACTGAATGTGAATAGCTTGATGGAAGGCAATAGAGCCGTGGGATAGAGCAAAAGTAGCTAACATCTCGAGCGCCAGCTACTCGTAGGTGTTGTTAGTGATATGGAATAACTATCACCATGGCTAGACACTCATCAATCTTTAAACCTCCTCCTCGAGTCCAACATCTCGGAGAACATCCCAATCAATTTCCCGAGATTTGCCAAAATAGTGATAGGATAAACGTGTAGCGCCCTAGTGCGTTGGAGTATGGAACGAGGCGTGGTAGTTTGTGCGAGGAGTGGATGTCTTAACTCGTATGGGCGCTTTGAAGGTCTGCGACAATGTGCTTCCCCGATATTCTTTGTGAAAGAAAGTAGAGCAATCAGTGCATGAACTGAGAAAACAGGGGTCGTATGATCGTGTGAGGAGCACGAAGTGCGTGTTCCTCCAGAAGACACGATCATGCACTTTCTCCTCCACCGTCATAAATAAAGAGACACGATCGTGGTAGGGTTTGAGACACGATAGTGTCCTGAGGCAGTCATCTTCCCCAATGAGTTGTGCAAGGTTTTGACTCAAAAATCTCAAAAATTAAGTGCCAAACATGAAGATCGACCATGGAAAACCAAAACATCTGAAAATCAAGGGAGGACGATCGAAAGCTCCGAAATGTAATAAAAAATAAAGTTAGTGGCTTACAGAAGTTGAGGAGCACAATGATACGGTGAACTCGGTCAAAATTCGGCGAGAAAACCACAAAATCTTGGTTATAAATAGATGAAGAAGGGATGGAAAGCTGGGTGTCACGACGAACAGTTGGAATTTGAAAATGTAGGGTTTGAGGGCTGAATAGTCATGACGGGACACGCCCCAGACATGATCATGTAAGACAACCAGGAGGACAAATTTCATGCCTAAGGTGTGTCCCTCACCTTGAAAAAATGTCGTGAAAATTTCCTTAGAGCTCTAAAGGGAGAGGACACGATCGTGTCGAGCAGTGCAAGCCATGTAACCCTCGCTCGACACGATCGATGGTATCCGCCCTTGTCCTCCCTGAAGTTTTTAGAAAATGCGAACCAGTAAAAATCAGTGGCACACACATGAGTGTGCTGAGCAAGTGCGCAGGCATAATAAGTCAAGGGAAAGTGTTTCCTTCCTCCAAGATAAACAATTTAGCCACACGAGATGAAAAAAAACACCGCCAAAGCATTCAATTTACTGAAAGACAACTCGAGAGACACCAATTAAAGTGAACCATAGCACACAAAGAAAAACTAAGACACAAAGATGGAAAACCAAAACCAAAAGGACACCGACAAAAGGAAACAAAACAACTTGGGTTGCCTCCCAAGAAGTGCTTGTTTTTACATCACTAGCTTGGTGTGTCTTGTTCGATCCCCTATGGAAATTCATGGAATTGAGACCTCTCATTGCCACCTGAAAAACAACCACAAGAACATGGTAACAATGAATTAATCAAACTATTCACATGATCAGAGGTCCATGATGGTGAATGATTACATGCTCTAGGACAAGACAGTGATATGGGTGGCTTTTTCTTCTTGGTGGTCACCTTTTTCCACCATTGAGTTGCTCAGGAGACTTTCTTCTTTGGCAGCTTAGGTGAAGCTAGGTGCTCTGAACCATCACTACTTTTTGTCATTGGGATTACTCTACTGTACCTTCTTCATGTTTTTCATGCTCTTGAAGGTTGTCCCCTAGCGCTCTGATTGCTCATCCTTCATGAAAGTAGTCCCTACACAAAATTAGAAATTAAAGCAGTAACAACATCCCGACAATAACAAGTATCATCAAAACCATTACGTGCCTCATAGAATCTCAAAGCTTAAATATGATTTCTTCCTCGCCCACTAGAAGTGCCAAACCGACCATCTTTGACATCAATGAGAGCTTTTTGAAGTTGCTAAAAATGGTCTCCCGTAATCGGGTGGCATCTCTACTTTGTCATCAACTTCTATAATAACGAAATCCATGGAATGTGAATTTGTCCACCTTTACTAGAATGTCTTCAATTATTCCTCGCTGATTGTGCGATGGACCCTATCTACCGGCTTGTAGAGTAATGGTTAGTGGGTTTTTGCTCCCCAAGCTCGAAGCCTTAGAAATATCTTGTAGGGCATGAGGTTGATGCTAGCTCGAAGGTCAGCAAGAGCTTTCTCATCCATTAAACCTCCAATGGTACAAGGAATGATGAACCCACTGTGATCCTTCTCCTTCTTTGGGAGTTTGTTAGTGATCAAGGCCTGAACATTCTTCTCACTAATTATCATTAAAGACACTTCTTCTAACTTTCTCATGTTCTAAAACTTAAGATTGTTTTTAAATGTCCGAAAAAACTCATTTCCGTTTGTATTAATAGATTGTGAATGGACGTGTTTTTCAAAAAGATACAAACTTTGAATATCTTATTCGCATTAATGAAAAAAGATGCAAATATATTATCTAAAAGATAATAATGAAGAGATGTAACTTTTTCTATCCGTTGTATATAAATGACTAGATCAGGGCTTTTTTAAAAACGACAACATCTCGATTAAAAATGCACATGTTTATAAAAAGATATATTTAAGTTATTTTTAATTAGATAAGATATTCAAATTTGAATAATATGATAATAATAATTTTTATTAATAATCCAAATTATTATAAAATTTTTCCAACAGTATGTTTAGAGAAAAAACATGTTTTCTTGGCATGCCCTCCATCTATCATGCACAAAACTTGTCTTTAATTATTTCAAATATTGGAGATCTCTAATTCCCTTCCCTAATCTCTTCTTATTTAATTTGCCTTCCATTTAAGCATAAATATAACCCGTTATCCCGAGGGGGACATGAGTTGATAGACAACGGTGATTTTATTGATTTTTGTATTCGTAGGGAACATGCGATGAGAGTGGTATTTGTTATTTATTGTAAAAATAACAATAATTGCACAATGTCATATTCTACTCGAACCAAAAATAACATCGAGCTTCCATCTAAAATTAGCTTGTGTTTTGTCATTATTTCAATGTTAATTTGAATTAAAAACAACCAAAATTGGTTTTCATACAATTAATTTTTCAAAAAGAATCGTTGTTCTATTAGGTCCAATCACTACAACCAAAATTACTTTTATGTGTCGCAAATTTAAGTGTCACAAATAACATTTTTTTTCTTGTAGTGAGTGTAAATATATATATGAAAAATGAGGTGCATCTCTACATGACATCATAGTTCAAATTAAGCCATGTGATTAATTAAATATTAAAAATTTAAGAACTATTTTTTTACTAAAATACCATATAGATACTTGTAAAAATAGTCACTTCGCTTTGTAACACTCGAAAAATTGATTTTTTATGGGCATCTTTCTTAAAAATTTAAAAGTCTTTTTCCATATAGGCACTTTGAAAAGTTTACTAAATGTCTACATTACCCTTAATTAAACCAAATATCATATACACTCTTCAAAATTTAATTTGCTTGTTTACCTCATATATATATATATATATATATATATATATATATATATATATATATATATATATATATATATATATATATATATCATTAATATATATGTTATTAATTATATAAATATTATGTTTTAAAAGCAATAAAAATAATCTATGTTTAAGAGTGTTAATTTTTATATAAATGCAATGAATAAAACAAACTTAAATTTTTTAGACATAGATAAGCACAATTTTTTATTATTTAACACTTAATAATATATTAAGGTGTATACAACAAAAAGGAATATATATAAGAAAAAAAATAAATTGTTATATATATGATTTTTGGTTTGTTGAGTGTATCCCTATCACATAATCAATTGAATTTTCAAAAGTAGTAAAAAAATAATAATAATAATAAATCCTTGATTTAAACTTTTATTGAATAAAATCATATCTTAAAATTTAAGTATATAGTCTTAAATAAAAAATTGACACACATATACTGATATACACTACACCTTTGCAAAGTTTATCTTCTTATACACATATATAATGTATTGATTAGATTTAAAAAAACAATTTAAGGATAAATATGTGAACAAAAGTAATCAGCTTAATTCAATAATAATAATAATAATAATAATAATAAATTAAAGGAAAAATTGCTTGAATACCCCTGCAAAACCATGAAATTACTTAAATACTCCCATAAAATACTATTTGCTTGCATACCCTATAAAACTAATTTTTTTTACTTATATATCCATGTTGTTAGTTACTGTTAGCCACCGTTAGGGTTTATAAAATTAACCATAGTTCTCACTTAACCCAACCTAACAAAATTACCCAATTACCCTTAACATCATCCAACCTAAGGCATATGAGAAAAATTCCCAAACTTCTCAACCACTCAGCCGCCATCTTTTAAGGTTCCCTTCTCACCAATCCGTTCAAGCCACGCCATCTCACTAGCTAGCTCTTTCAAATCGGTGTCAAAGACGTCTACGCTTTCCCCGAAGGTTTCAGCCTAACCCTACTAGACCATCTCAACGCCGGTTACACCGGACGCCGTGGCATCTGCACATGTGTTGTTACCTTCACCGTCAGAGGTCCCAGCATGATCAACGCCATCGCTGGAGCTTACTCAAAGAACCTTCCAATTGTGTTCATCGTCAGCAGGCGAAACACCAATGACTCCTATAAAAATCGAATCCTCCACCACACTATCGTAATATTTTAGTTGATGTTAGAAAAGTTGGTGTTAGATGTAATTTGTTTTAAAGAATTTTATGGGGAACTTGTTTGTTCAAAAAATTTGATGCTCTTTAGAGAACTTGATGGTAAAAAATTTGATTTTTGATGGATGTTCAAAAAAAAAAATCATTGGACTTCTTTCTTATAAATTTCATATGTGATTATATTTTGAATAGGTGTATGAAATTATATGTTATATATTGTTACATGTCGTAAATTTTACCTATTTTTAGGTTGTATTTGTAAAGAGCATGTGATAATGTAAAATTTTTTAGAGATGTTTGTAAAAATCTTAAAAATATGAATTTACTCAAAAATTCATGATTTTTAATAATTTTTAAAAATAATTAAAACGTATATAAAAAAATTACATTGGTTAACTATAATTTAAATAATTTAAAGTCTATAAAATATAATAAAATAAGTAATGTCTACAAAATAAAAAAAATTAGGGGTATATAAGCAAACCCATTTTGGTAATTTACCCTTATTCCATCCATTGATTTAAGGTATAATCACCAAAATAGTCCTTGTACTTTTCTCTCTTCCCTTTTGGTTCCTCTACTCAGAAATGCTCCCGACTAGTCCTTTTACTTTTAAAAATGCACCCACTTAGTCCTTTTAATTGGGCAATTTATTAAAAATAAAAGGACTAGTTGGGAGCATTTTTTACTAAGTGGGTAAATTTTTAAAAGTAGAGGGACTGGTCTGAAGCATTTTTAAATAGAGGAACCAAATAGGGTATTATATCTCGATTTAACATCATTAAAAGTCAACTTAACTATAGGGCATAAAAATAAATATAATTAATTTATAGGAGAATATAAGTAAATATTAATTTTTTTATAAAGATATTTAAGCAAATTCACGATTTTATGGGTATACAAGTAAAAAACTCTAGATTAAATATTATAACTATATATATATATATATATAATTTTGGCGCCAAATTCTGCTTCCCTCCATCTTTCCCGCCAAAACTCTTTTTTCATTATATATATATTATAAAATGGGGAAAAAGAAAGGTCGAGGTTTCAGCAATGGCGAAAAGAAGGCGATCAGCATATCAGCTACCGCCGGCGATGCCGGGGTGCTTACC
>NC_052479.1:5870277-5914652 GCF_009730915.1 Dioscorea cayenensis subsp. rotundata
TTTTTTGGCAATTTCACTATATTTAAACATTTAACTTATATATTTAAACGGTATCACATGTACTTAAACAGAAAAAAAAATGTTTAAACTTTAAAGAATACTTGTAAACAGAAAATAAACACCGTTCAATGCTAAATACTATATTTAAACATTAACGACTAATCGCTAAAACACATCATCTGACGATTTATTACATCTTTTCTTTTGAGAGATAACAAACTCGGGTTTGTATCGTCTCGCTCCAAGCAGTACTTTCACCGTAGCATCCGGGGTCATGCCGAAACGGACTTCTTTCCGCTCGCCGTACTTTGTAAAACCGGTGTTAAGCGCGACCGAGCAACCCTTAATATACCCTAATGTTGGTCTTTTTCACAAACCCATCTAGCAACCGAGCTGCCGTTGTGGAATATCCTCCAAGCCACTTGTGGTGTCGCCTGCGCCTATGCGCATCACCCCATACTGTAGATCACTTCCACACAATCAACAATCCTGCTTTTGAAATCGAGTATGAGTTATTTGGGAAGAGGATTGCACCCATGAGGTACACCATTAGGAGTTCGGACAAAATTTTCTTCTTCTCCCTTCTTGAGCAAGTTGCTCAAGAGTTCCCTCGATGGAGTCTCCGTGGTCTCGTAGGTTTTTAATAACACCGAAGTCGGAATGTTTCTTCTCTCAAACTAGCTTAGTAAATGCCGTGAATCGGTGTCCTTCGATGATTTCCCATCAAGGGGTCATGGAACTTTCAATTGCCCAAGGTCTCCACTACCGGGGTTATAAAGCATCGCCCATTTACTAGGTTAACCGCATAATCACAAGCTCACATAATAACAACATATTTATCAAGATTCAAAAGTTTTAAGTTTAAATATAATATTTTTAAACAAAAGCCTAAATTATTAAACATATATATAATATTATAAATAGTGATCTATTTTCTTAAACGGTAATCACAATATATAAACGGAGACATTCTTGCTTTTAAACTAAACCATTTTTTAAACGGGAAGATCATTTATAAACCTAAACTATATCAAATGATGTGAAAACGACATTATAAATATTAATATTATACAAAAATCATAAAATTTAAAACTATTTTGATCTTGTACACAAATAAAATTGTAAAACAAAACAAAACCCTAACCGAGAAATTTTCTTGCAGACTAACAAAACCCCAGCCGAGAAATCCCCATACATTTCAATATCTTCCAATAAAACAACCACAAAACAAAACTAAAAAATCTTTCTTTGTACTGTAATAGTTAATATAAAACCATAATCACAACTTCTTCAATACTATTATATCATAAACTGATGAAATAATTCAATACTTGGCGCAGGATTTCGAGACACCGTGGAAAGGGAAAACTAAAATTACTGTAGGATGTGCCGATAGAGACAACTCTGTAGTGGAAAGTCAAGAGGCAAGTGAGAAAACAAGTATACGGCTCCAAGAAAGCCGCCTCTCGGGATTACCCAAGAAAATCCACACCACTTCCTCAAACCGCCAAATGATTGCAATGCCACTTACCTCCCATGCAAGCATAATTTTGTCCATAAAATTTGAAAATCACCTGCTCACCACCATTACATGCTTTGAGGTTTGTAAAATATAGGTTTAAAAGGAAGGGGTTTTAGGATCACAAATTAAAGGGTGTTTTTGTAATATTACAAACTTAGTTTTTTTTTTTGGCAATTTCCACTTAAAACAATAGTAAGGCAAAAAATATAATTTCATGTTTAGAATTAACAACTTAAGATATTTTGGGCTGAAATTCTAATCTATGAAATTCAATTAAGAGAAATGTCTTTTTTTTTAATCATATTGCACTTAAAATAAATATTAAATTGTGAAAAGAATAAAAAAATCAATATGGAAAAATTATGATTGCAAAAATTACTAACATCCATGGAGAAAAAACAGAGATTAGGTTTGGGAAAATAATCCAAATGAAGTGCATTTGTCGATTTAACCAAAACTTATGTTCTAATTAGGTTTGAAAAATAATCCATTCTTACGAAGTAGAATGAAGTGGTCTTATTATATTCTCCTTATTTTAAATATGATCGTAATATTTATCAAAATAAGTTATTAGGAAGCGAGGTCCGCAGGGTTCATTCATTTAAGGTGGCCACATAAGTTTCATAAGTACTCACGCTATAGTCAGGAGAAAGTGTAGCGTTGTGGCCACAAAACTCGATCTCTCGATTCTAGCAGTGGCCACAAATGTACGTAGCGTTGTAGGCATGAGAAACTATTCTCCGGGTGCGGTGGTCACAAATCGTGATGGCGTGCCCACAAAAATATGATCTCACGTAGAAACCTTTGTTGCTCACCTTCGTTATAATGATAAAACATTTGTAGTGCACACAATGTTTCACATTGTGACCATCGAATTTGAGGGTGGAGAATGGTTTTGTGGTCTGGCAGCTACAAAAACATTTTAGTGCGTAAGCGTTACTACTTATGAAAGCTTATGTAGCTCCTGAAGTAGGTGAAACTGACCAGATGGTCTTACAAACTATTATTTATTTTTAAAATGGTGATTGCTAATACGCTAAATAATAGTATAATTCTTGAATAGTCTCTCAAGATATACATATATCCTTCAAGCTTTAAAGTCGCAATATATTAGTCCCTCTGCTTCCAGCTTTTAGAAAATTAGGAGTGCATATCGATCACCTAAATAGTAGAAGGACTAAAAATTTATATTTAAAGTAAAATAAAATGATAAATTTTCAAAAGTCGCGAGTCTGTTTGGATAAGGAATTATAAACCTAAATAATAAAACAAATTTTTCCTGTGGCAAAGTGCTTCATTGGTTTTATTATTTAAAGAGTTCTTTGAACTAAAGATATTATGTGAAGCCCCATTTATTTAAAAAGCTAACTCTATAAAATAATTCCCTCTTCCCAGTTTAGTTAATTTTATACTAAAATAATTTGAAGTAGCTAATCCACAATCATATGGGTCCAATTATAAAATAATGCAGACAAATAGTGATACTAAATTATCAAAAGTATAACTAATAACGATTATTACAGTTGATGTAAACAAAACAAAGTGCATACTTCCCTGAGTTCTAATTACTAAATAATAGTTTTAGATGTTTAATTATAAATAGAATTTTGTATTATTTTTAGCATAAAATAAATATGTAATATACTCTTATTGAATGTACACTATGATTGATTCTTGTATAGTGTATTTTCATCTTTATATTTAAAAACTATGTATTATAATCTACATATTATATATTTTAAAATTAATTTTATCAATAGCGCTTTATATCTCAGGCACATGTGGAAATTCGGTGTTCATTTAATTAGATAAAACTAATGAATGCTTCAAAGTTGAAGAAGTATCATTCTGTAGAGTTTACTTTAGACACGCGTGGTTTTATTTATTTATTTTTATAAATTATAGGACACAATCATGTACTATAAGGTATATAAATTAGGTGATTAATCTCTTGACATAGGCTTGTCCCTGCGCCATACTACATATGTGGGTTTCAAAATCGTCTTGCTCCCTTAGCCAGGATGGACGCACCTTCACGGTAGAGGATCACGATGTTAAAACCCAGATCGTCGGCACATGGATGGTTTTATTTAATATATAGGAGTTAATTTTTATAGAATTTGGAAATAATTTTAGAGAGATAGTTTCTAATAATATTGATTTTATGATTATGGATTTCATAAGTCGACAAATAACTTTCATGTCGGTGACAACATGTACAATATATTACTAGTTTTATTATTACTTATTTTAAAATAAATAACAGAGATAAAAATATTTTGAGAAATTAAAATAATGTTACTTGCTTTTCAAAGTAAAAATATAAAATAAATAATAAAATATCTTATAATATTATGCCATGAAAGAGTATGATAATCTCTTTGATGTGGAGGAATCATAGTGATAAAGCACATCTCGCATGGAGGGCAGCGTGTTCAGGTCGTGCTAAACCTTAGGTAAAGTCCCTTATGGTGAGGTGCAGATGGTGAGTCCTTATATAGAGGGGCGTTAAAGCTGTTCGATCACGTACTAAACATAGTAAGGAGGTCCCTTATGGTAGATGTAGATGGTGAGGTCCCCAATACATGGGGTAAAGGCTCGTGGTGGGATTCCAATTAAGCATGCTCTTTGTTCACGATAGATTATCCACTTTGTCAAAATAATAATAATAATAATAATCATCATCATCATCGTATAGTCAAATTTCTCCTTGCAATGGATAAAACAAATTTTCTCGAGATGAACACAATAATTATAGGTACATGTATGATTTTTATTATAATGTTATATATCTCTATATATATAGTATCATTATTATTTTTATCAAATTCTATTATTCTCGTGATCATAACCACTCTTATTGGATGAGCACCATCGTGAATGTAAACCTAAAAACAAAAAGCTACTTTGAATTGATAACTTGGAGTATTATTAACAATGATAATTTGAATAATGTGGAAGTATTATTATCAATGATAATTTGTTCTTATTTTTTATTTTATAAAAATTAAGTTATTTAAAAATAACTTTGAATTGATATCCTGTGGAAACCAAATAGAATATAAAAAGGAAAACTACAAAAATAAGGAAAATAAAACAAAAGAAACATAATATGATTCACAAATAAATAATTTCAAAAACAAATTACAAAAACCCAAAAATATACTGATTATTTTTGTTGTAAGATAGTTTTATTTTACTTTAATTTCATCAAAGATTGGATGATTTTCCCTTTCATGCAAAAATTATTACATGTAAGTCCTAAAAATTTGGTTTGTTCTTCTTCCCTCACAAAAAGAAAAACTTTTAAAAATATTTTTATATTTTTCTTTTAGTGAAAATATTTCAACTTATATATCATGTAATTATTTTCTACAAATGAAAAGATTAGATGGAAATTTCACGATTTAATTGATTATTATTTGAAGCAAAATTAAAAATTTAAGTTTGAATTAATCAAAGCAAAATAACTTGAAATAAAATATAATAATAATATATTTTCGCATAAAAATTAAATAAATTTAATGATTTAATATATCATCTTTTATAATTTAAAAATATTTAAGAATATCAATCATGAATTAATATAAATTATTAATTAAAACAACCATATTGTCAACTACAACATATCTATTTTAATTAGTATTTTTATAAATCAAAATTGGTAGTACATAATTTTTAGTCCATACTAAACCCAAAATTTTTAACACTTAAATTATAATTAATTCAAACTAATTTACAACACATCAAAAGGCATCCACGTGGCTTTTTTATGCTTCTCACCTCGATTTACAGTGCATTAAAAGGCCATCCATGTGTCTTTTTGAGGGTAAATTTTTGAGGAGAGTCCTTTATGTTTTGGCTAATTTCCACTTTGGTCATCATTTTTCAATTTGTATCAAAGTGGTCATCCGAATTCGATTTCATTTCACCGAAGCGGTCACTCTTTGATTTCCGCCAGAATTTAGGGCGGCGTGGCGGTACGGAGTAGCCCGCATCACATTAAATAAATTATTTCCTCACACCGGTGGACTTGACACGTCGGTAGTCCACGTCATTTTAATTAACCCACTCAACAAGCTCGATCGACGACAGGGTACCATCTTCTTATTTCTCCTCTTTCCCGCTTCTCGTGAGAGGCCCTATACCCGACCCTACAATCCCTAACTTACTGTGATCATCGAGAAGCCGATCAGGGAGGTTGTGGGGAAGCGGGGAGAGGAAGAGGGAGGAGTTCAAATTCTTTATTTGCGAATGATTGGAGTTAGGGCCGACGACGGAGGTGGTAGCCATCTCCGTACATCATGTCGAGCAGCTTGGCGGGTAAGAGGTGCACAAGATGAAGCTCCAGTATACCGTAAGTCACATTAACTTATCGTTTTGTACATTGATTTGCTCAAGATGAAGCACCAGTGGGAATGTCTTAAATCTATGAAAGGTGTTCAAACTTTTTTAAGAAGATTGTCAACAAAACATGTTAAATTTGGTTTTTGTGGAATTGATTACATCCATAGTTGTTTTTTTACACTTGTGAACATTTTTAAGAAGCATGGCATAGAAGATTTTTGAAGTGTTGTCTCTTGTGATTAAACACTACTTTTTTCAAATGACCTAATCCTAATTTTTGAATGGGTTGTGAATTGGAAATTATCAGTGATGTTGTATTTTATTGATAGTTGATAGTTGTGTAGCCCTTTCAATTGATGAGGAAAATATTGTTTTGAGGGTTATTATTATATGATGAATTTTTTTAACACACTTTGCTTTGATGTTGCCAGTTCCAATTGCTGACTATTTTTCAATACACATGTTCTCCGGGATGGGTGACATTCAAAAGAGGAGTGAGTATAGGATGGCAGGGTGTTGTGGACTTACGTGATGGTGATTTTTTTATCAAGAATAGAGCTTGAACATATGGCCCGTGAGTTGAGTATTTTACGAGGAGGGATCAGTTTTTAGGTTACGTGAAAGCGGTAGTGTGAGAGAAATAAAAAGTGATTCGATGTCATTAGAATGGCTTCGAATGTGGGCGGAGTAGGCATATAAAGTATTTATGTGAAAGCTATTGAATGAGGTCCAAAGTACAGACAATGTGATCATTTACATGAAGTTACGAGAAGATTTGGAAGGCAATGAAGATGTGTGGGGACGTCCAAAGTACAACAATCGGTCATTTAGATGAAGATACTAAAGAAGAAGAAATGAATGAAGGCGTGCAAAGAACATGGATCGGAAGACATTGATCAAGTTGAAGAAGATCTACGAAGAACATGAATCAAGTTACAAGTTAATCATTTAAATGAAGACCCTGAAGACGAAGAAGATGCAGGCAATGAAGGTGTACAGGAACATGAATCAGAACAAGTTAATCATTTGAATGAAGACCCTGAACATGTGCAGGAACATGAATTAGAAGAAAATGTAGGCAATGAAGGTGATGCGGGGACCATGTAGATGAAGATCCCCGAAGATGAGGGAAGCGATGGGAGTGATATTAATAACTCGACTATAGTTTGAATAGTGAGGAGGATGATGGTGGGGTTGATAGGAATGAAGATTGTGCCGATGAGCTACGAAGAGCCCTGAAGAAAGCTGTCCGGGAGGAAACTAGTAGAGAAGAAGGTGTTGATCGGGAGGAGGTGCTCAGCTGACTATGCGCATCTCGATGATCTACGATCATGTTCCACTGGCCCGATGAGGATGAGATAAATCCACCCAAGGCCAGATATCCTGAATTAGAGAGACAGATATGAAGGATCCTCATTTTCACATAGGGATGAAGTTTAGGAGTTTTTCACAATTCAAGCAAGCAGTGAAAAATTATGGGGTAAAAAATAGGGTTGTGATGAATTTCAGGCCTAATAGTAAGGTTAGATGTAAGGCTTATAGCAGAAAGGGTTGTCCATTTTACCTGTGGGGCTTCTCCAATGCTAAAGGACAAGAATACTATTCAGATCAAAGCTGGATATCTTAAACACGAATGCACACGGGACCATAATATTCAGTTCAAATTATTATGTGGTCTTCCCCATTATGATGGTTGAGTTATTGTACTTTTATTTTTTATCTTCAGAATAGCATTAGTAGATTGTATAAACTTGCAATATTCGAGCACTTTTTAATTAAATTCATTTTCAAGACTATGAATCGCGGCAATTCAAGGCTATGAATCGCAACTGCGACGAACTCAAGACTATGAATCTGCAATCTGCGACGAATTTAAGGCTATGAATTTGCGACAATTCAAGACTATGAATACGCAATATGTACCTGACTCAAGACTATGAATCTGAAATCTGCAACAATTCAAGACTATTAATCTG
Organism: Dioscorea cayenensis subsp. rotundata; assembly: GCF_009730915.1. Lineage (NCBI taxonomy): Eukaryota > Viridiplantae > Streptophyta > Magnoliopsida > Dioscoreales > Dioscoreaceae > Dioscorea > Dioscorea cayenensis. Next base: position 5,878,123 of record NC_052479.1, read on the forward strand.
ACAGAATTCATCCATGGTTTTTCATTGCACACATGTATAATTACAACATGTATAATCTGTGACCATAATCTCAAAGCGCACATAAAAAATTATGATTGATGTGTAATTACAACATGTATAATCCAGCGACCATAATCTCAAAACTACACAGAAAAAAGAATTATGATTGATGTATAATTACAACACGTATAAAAGTCGTAGCCATAATCTCAACCCAAGACAATAAAAAGAATTATGATTGATGTATAATCTGCGACCCATAATCTCAAAGCGCACAATTATGATTGCTTTTAGAACATCATCTCACTCGCACATCACTAGCCATTCTCTTCCACTTTCCTCCCGAAGACCGGATGGGTTATACAATCATGAAAAACTCCAAAATCACTTCTACAAGCATTCCCTCGTGAACTCACTCACATGCCCTAACTTTCAACTCCATCCGACGATGCCCTAAAGTCACGAAGGTCTAGGTTCTTTTCAATCTTTCAAACCCGTTTCCACATCGACACAGGGGAAAACCGTCCACCCGATTCTACGTCAGTCGATTCTCTTCCCTTAGCTCTCTTGAAAAACATGAACTTGAAAGAGGGAAGTGAAGAAGATGGTATATCTTGTTGACTTAGCTTGTTGAGTGGGTTAATTAAAATGAGCGTGGAAATTCTTGACTGTCAAGTCAGATTTGGGTGTGAGGAAATAATTTATTTAATGTGACGTGGCTACTCCTGTACGCCACGTCGGCTAAATTTGGCCGAAATCAAAGAGTGACCGCTCGGTGAAATGAAATCGAATTCAGATGACCACTTTGATACAAATTGAAAAATGATGACCAAAGTGGAAATTGACCAAAACACAGTGACCTCCTCAAAAATTTAACCGTCTTTTTGATGCTTCTCACCTCGATTTACAGTGCATTAAAAGGCTATCCATGTGTCTTTTTGATGCTTCTCACCTCTATTTACAGCACATCAAAAGGCCATCCATATGTCTTCATATATTCACATTACTTTAGAGATGGTGAATGTTTTTGTTTTTCAATTTTTCTTCAACAAAAATCCCTTAAGAAAAACTTTTTACAACTTTTTATATTGAGAAAACTCATTCTATAAATATTTCATTATAAACGAATAGCTAACTAAGATTACATGCGGAGTTGTTATGAAGAAGGTGAGTAAGGTGTTGTAAGAGTGAAGAAGCGGGTGTTTTTGTTAGACAAAAAGTAGTTAAATTGGTTTGTTCAATCAACAAAGCTAGTTGCTGTCTTATCATTAATAATTGAAATGACTCAACTTAGTTTTTCTGATTTGCAAGAAGAGAAGTGAGAAAGGATCCTAGCCGTTAGATTATTTATAAGTTCGGTTCCCACAATCAAACTCTAGTCTAACTTTATAAGCAGTCGATGTTATTTCATATATATATATATATATATATATATATATATATCAAAGGTTAGAGAGGATTGGATTTTTCAACTAAGGAATGAAGTTTTTCTTCTCTCGAATTGTTCTTTCTCTTACTCTAGCTCTTCTTGTTCTTTTTGTACTTCTTTTTCATAACAGACATGTTCCATATAAATATATTTTGATTTTTATCATAAATTAGTTATTTTCTCATATATAACAATTACATGTTATAATCTTAATTGTGTATATAAATATCTAAACATCTTGCTTTTTATAAATTATTTAGTTGAAGGATTCTCGTAACAAGCAACACTGCCCATTATTCTTTCAAATCGTTGGCCTACAAGTAACAACTAAATTTTTATATTTTATTCTAAAACTAATATTCTAGAAATTGTAGATAAAAGTTTTTAAGACTAAGTTTTATATTTAAATCATTTGTTGATATTTTGTTTACGTTTATTATTTTTTTTTAAAAAATATGGTTTTTGGAAATAAGAAATTGTGTAGGATTTACTTTAAATGATCACTATATATAATAATTACTCTTATCACTTTTAATTATTTTTATACTGAAATAATTTTTAATACAATGAAGTACTTAACCCATACTTATAACTTCAATTATAATAATTATCAAATGATGATGAAATTTATCAAAAATCTACCTAATGTAAACACTCATAGCAATTTATCGTGACTCAACCATGAGGAAATATGTAATATATACATACATATATAAATATATATATATATATATATTTATGATTGATAAATAATATTATTAGTTCCGATCGATGTGGTTTGTGGTTTTTAGAGAAACACTCAAACACTTATGCAAACTCCACAAACCAAACAAGAAAGGAGGCATAAGATTGATAACCCGAGTTAATTTTTACTAGCCTACATGCACGGGGGCCAAGTCCCAGGAGATAAACAATCCAATAAAAGAGGTGAAAATAGATGAGTACGATCACTTGTCACTCACTCTCTCAACAATAAAGTTCACCACCCTCTCTGGATTGTACTAGTGCTACACACTCTCCTCCACAAGAGATACACACAATCTCAGAGCAAAGTAGCTTATATAGACGCCTCAATGTCTCAAATATAACACATACCTCTTTTAGAATCTCTGCATCTATTAATTTATAAACCTTCAGAAATTAGCTATTGCAACTCCTGTTGTAACATGAATTACGACCTAGCTACTATTTGCGACTTGACCGAGTTCTGGTTACGTTGCAAACGACCTCATGACCCATCAACCTCCTGGTCATGCTTAGTCTAAGTCGGTGTAGCCAAATCTCCCGATCTCATGTTGCCCGACTAGCCTACCTTCTCGACTCCTCATCACCTTGGGTCCCTGCGCAGAAGTGCATGCGTCCTCGTGCGTCTTCCTGAGCTGCCAAACTTGATCTTCAGTTCACCCAAGTTTGGTCTTTAAATTTTCCCAAAAAAGATCTTCAATCAATCAACTCAATCATGCCAACAATAGGCATGTCTTTCAAATCTTGCCCTTAATGGTCCCTTAATAGTCTTCAATCATCCTCATTAACATTTCTTCAGATCATACCATCAATAGTCTTCAATCGCACCATTGATGAGGTATTTCTTCAATTAAGCTCTATCCATATTTGAGTCTTCAGATCAAATCACCTTAAATATGGTTTTTGATGATGATCTTGTCTTAAAGTTGTAATACATTGCCAAAATATTTCACCAAGATCTTCGAGATATTTGCCTCCAAGTCAAGACTCCTTGCCATGTCACCATGCCTTGCCATGTCACCATGCCTTGTCACAAAAGTTTGCCCGTCACCTTGACTATGTGTCAAATCCTTACCAATTATAGTGTGGTTTCACTAACAAGCCCTTTGGCATAATTTGACACAATGCTTTACTACACGATGGTGACTCATTACAACATCCTTTTACAACGGCAGGACAAAGACTAGACTACACTATTCGACTTCGAGTTTACTAACATCAAGCTGGAGAGCAGAAACCAGGAGTGACCCAAGATTTCATCTAGTTGTTAACAAATTCGCGAGGAAAATATTACAAAGCGCAACTAGTGAGACAAAAATCGATTAAACATAGAAAATGACAAACACAAAAATGTTTAGAACAATAAGACCAAATGTTAGCAGGTCTAGAGTTTGTGTGCAATGTTCTCCCCCTTTGTGACACAATTTATGCAAAAATTTCTTCCAAATGTTTGCAGAGTCTTGGTACAACGTTTGTTGCAACTCCCCACGCCTTCAAGTCTCCACAGTCATCATCTCCCCTAACTTTCGTTGGCATCAACCTTTCTTTTTGTTCTTCTTAAAGATTTTAGTGAGGATAGAATCTCACACTACAGTCGGGCTATGATGAATAGTTACGTAAGCTGATGATCGTTGCCTCCTCTCCGCATCTTCTAGTTGTTCTTTCAACATCTTCTCATGATTCTTCTTACGACTAGTAGATTCGTCTCTTCTACATCTTGAGGCATTGGTGGTGGAGACACCCTCCCTACAAGTAAATCAATTTTTACCTAGGGTGAGACGACCAGAAATCTTGGTTTTGCTTGACTGTTGTATTTATTCTCCCTTCACGAGTTGTACTCAATATTGTAACAAATACTATGATAGCGATCTGAGGTACCTAAGTGATGTTGAGGAGCTTGCATATCTGATTTTTTCACAATATTCTAAAGAGATCGATATCGAGATTGAACTTTTGCAGTTCAACGACACTATAGAGTGCCGACTCCTTCACTATGCTAGAATTATGTGGGATAGGTAGCCAATTCAAGATGCCAAGTCTAAATAGAACATTGTACTTAGGCTGTGAGGGGTGGAGGTGGAGTCTTATTTGATTCTCCCCATGACTCGGTCCTTCCTCCGAGTGATATCTTTGAGAACCTCCCTCATTCGGCTCTAGCGCCTTCTTCGTAGATCCCTTTTTACTTGATTTGAACTCTAGAAATTTGTTCAAACTAGTTGAGGGTAAGCAGATCCATTTTTCTCCCGGATAAAGACTCTGAGATGCCTTTGTCGGATGGCGATGAAAATTGCTGTAGAATTCTTGTACTAGAGACAAGCTGTAGTTCTCAACAAATGTTGCAGCCTTGTATAGGCTTCTTTCTTTAAAGCAACTTTCGATCGGACCGTACTTCTCGAAAGGCGATCGTATCTATACCCTTTTCAACCACGATTCCTCTTCTCTGACCGGACTCAAAACTTCTTCTTAGATCTTTATCAAGGAATCATCTTCATCCTCATCTTGAGGATCTTTGAGTTTGCCTTCTTCTTCATTTCCTTTTAGAACTTGATGATGGTTTCTCCCCGTTTTTGCGGCTTGAGTGCATTTTTCATTTGGGCCTCGGAGGACTTTAACCGAGGAGAAAGACTTTCCTCTTGGACTCCTTTGCGACCTTCTTCTTACGAGAGAGGCGATCTACAGGTGGGATCTCATCATAATTATATAAACTCTCTGATGTTATAGGAGCTGTTGTAACTTGTGCTACAACATGTTCAATATCTGCGAATATATCAATATATTGGTGAATATTATTGAGGACTTCCTTAGAATAGCAACTACCTTTTCTTGACACTAGTGGGAGCATGTATACTTCTTTCTTGATATCCTCTTACCTTATCTTTGGGGTTGATTCTTCTTCTGCATCATCTTCAACTCCACCTTGTTGATCCTCTGAGACCTTCTTCATGCTGGGCCTGTAGTTTGAATCATCACATTCATCTTCTTCATTTCTACGGATACAGGCTCACGGAAATGACTCTCATACCATCTAAGGAGATCATCTCATCTTTGACACCGGTGGGCACGTTCATGATGATGTTCTTGCTTCCTTCACTTGACATCTTGAAAAGCAAAAGGGACAACCCAGCTTTTTCGCCAAATCTTACGGTTCTTCTTCTCTTAATGGACTCCCTCTAGAATTGGTCCCTCTCGACCTTATTTCTTCAATAAAGCAAGCAACAATTTCTTGTAGGGTTGCGAGGAACACGTCGGGTCATCCTCTTAGTCTTTATCATCGAACATCTTCTTCTTCTTCTTCTAATTTCAAAAACACTTTGGAAATAAATTGGGATTTAGGATTTTTATGCCCCTTTAATTAGTTATAACTTCTAAGGCATCCTTTCATATTTTCAATATATATATATATATATATCTTTTCAAAAAATAATCCATCCTTTTTTTAATATATATTTTTTATTTTTCCCCTTTTTTTATTTCTTTTTGTTTTTTTTTAACTTTGAAAGACAACAAGAAATTTTCACTCGTTGGAGTGTTTTGCTTGTTGACTTCAGAAGTCCTCGGTCAACACTTTGCTGGTTGTAACATAATGTTATACCTTTCCGATTTTTCACCATCTTCATATCAGAATTGGAGACCTCGACATCTTCTCTTGGTTTTAATCTTTTTGGATCCATTATTTTCTTAATTACAATAGTCTTTCCTCTGACTTTCCTTTTGATGACTGCCTGCTCATGTCTAACTATTTTTCCACGGGTCTTATGTGGCCAGTCTCTCCTGATGAAAAGCATGTAAGCATTTTCCCACTTTTCGGTTGTTCCTTTTATTTTTGACTTGCTTCTCATCATTGTTTTGTTGAGTAGTTGACTAGACAAACACATCTCCTAAACCTTCTATCTTGACACTTGAACTTTCTCCGATATACCCAATACCATGTAGGGCTTTACTTGTTCTTTCAACTGATAAAATATTGTCAAGCTTGGCTTTACCATTATTCATGGTGTCTGAGGTCTTCGTAGCATTGCACTGACGTTTTCTATAGATATACTCAACTCTTCCTCCAACCATTTTGTTATGCAACATCATTTCATTAAATTTTTTCATCATGAGTTTTATAACCTTTGAGGAAGATTATTTTTGTTACCTCATTGTACTCCTTTGTCAATTTACTGTGGATGTTGTAGGCGATATTTGCAACATATTCTGTAATAAGCTTGGATCCATTCATCACAGCAGGAAATGATGTATGATGATTCCTAAGACTTCCTTCATCATCTTCTTCCATGCTACCATCTAAATAATCACTCCATCTAGCGTTGAGCGACTTTCTTTTCTTCTTGAGAGTGTTAGCACACTCGGCTTGGTAATGTCCAAATCCTCCATATTCTCTACACTTGACTTTCTTTTTGATGATCTTCAACTTCTTCCTTTTTTCACTAGGGAGGATCTTTTCTCTAGAATTTCACGCCTTACATCTTTTTATTTTTACGATCATCTTGTGCGACTTTCTTGATAGAAAACAAATTTACTATCTTCTTCATCTTCATTAGCCTTTGTTGTAGTTTCCTTCTTCTTTTTTGCTTTTTACCTTCAAAGCTATATCTTCTATTTTTCTTTCGAGTTTAGATTCATCTCATATGCTTGCAAAGATCCCATCAACTAGTCAAAGTCTCATAGTCATGATGTCTCTGGCTTCTTCTATTGCGTAGACTTTACCATCAAATCTACTTGGTAGAGATCTCAGAGTCTTTTGGACTAGCTTTTTATCCAAGTATTTTTTGCTGAGTTGGAAGGCTTGATTTGCAATATCCATTAACTTGGCATTGAATATGGCTATCATCTCATCTTCTCAAATCCTAAGATTCTCGAACATAGTTGTTACCATTTGGAGTTTGGATGTTCTTACCAAGTTTTAACCTTCATGAATAGTTTGAAGAATCTCTCAAGCTTCTTTGACACACTCGCATATTGCAAATTATTTGAACTAGTTCTCATCAACTCCTCTAAAGATTGAATTGAGAGCATTCCCATTTGCATTAGCTTTGCGCATGTCTTCAATATTACAATTACTTTTCTTCTTTATGATCTCGTTCTTGTCTTCATCAACTAGAGTGGGAGGAGACCATCCTTCTTCTATGCCAATCCATGCACTCTCATAAATGGATTTGATAAAAGCCTTCATGCATGCTTTCCAATATGTGTAATTGGATCCATTTAGCAACGGTGGTCGGGTGACAAAAGCTCCTTCTTTTCTGACCATCAATGGAACTTGTTAGGACCTCGACGACTTTGAAACCAAAGCGAACATGGTGACCAATACTCTGATACCATTTGTTATTTCCGCCGATGTGGTTTGTGGTTTTAGAGAAACACTCAAACACTCATGCAAAACTCACACAAACTAAACAAGAAAAGAGACACATAAGATTGGTAGCCCGAGTTCGGCATCCACTCGCCTACGTCTGAGGACAAATTCGAGAGATAAACAATCCATTAAAAGAGGTGAAAATAGATGAGTACAATCACTTGTCACTCACTCTCTCATCAATAAAGTTTATCATCCTCTATAGATTGTCTGAGTGCTCGGACACTCTCCTCCGGAGAAAGATACACACAATCTTAGAGCAAAGTAGCTTATATAGGCGTCTCGATGTCCCAAATATAACACATACCTCTTTTTAGAATCTTCTCGGCTACTAATTTAAAAAACTTTCCAAAATTAGCTATTGCAACTCCTATTGTAACATGAATTGCAGCATAGCTACGACTCATGACTTGGCTGAGTTAAGTTTATGTTGCAAACGACCTCATGACCCATCAACCTCTTAATCATGCTTAGTCTAAGTCGGTGTAGCCAAATCTCCCGATCCCAATGATAAGTGCTTGTGTACTAAGAACACGAAGTATTCTTTTTATTCGATAAGTATTACTTTTTATCGGGGTTTTATCACTAATACTTGTGCTTTTGTGTTCTTTTGCTCATATAGGGTTATGGAGCTAAATTGAGAAGAAAGGAGCCAAAGTAGATTGCGAATGCATTATGTTGATGGAATCTTGATGTGGACACGAGAAGACGCAAGTTGTGCTCGAAGATACGTGAATGTGTGCCAGCCTCCATGCGCTCAAGCAATTACATGGTTTGGAGGGACACAAAGGTAGTCACATTTGCGTATTCCGACTTGTGCAATGTTAGCAAGATCTTTACCAATATGGCATTTTATTGAAGAAGAGATCCGATCTCGACATAGATATATGCCGGTTTATGTTGCCTCGAGTATTTTTGGCGGAATCTTGTAGTAGGTTCTTTATATCAAATCAATGTAGTAATTTACTATAGATGTTCTTGTTCATAGTCTGCGGAAAATCAGATTTCCAGATCCATACAGGCGTGTGGAAATTCCACGCCTTAGTGATACTCTATTCCGACCCTTTATAAAGCCGTGACTTGTACAGGTTGGGGATCCATCTTTCATCCTTTCTTCTATCTTTTTCTCCAACTTTTTGGGAGGCCGTGGCTAGGATTTAGAGAGGCTTTGGCAGAGTCTTTTTGGAGTGGTTCTCGTCTTTAACACCACATTTCTCTTGGAAGATAGTTATTGAGGGAGTTTTTCATGGCGCGATCCGGTGAGGTGTGGCCCTAGGTTTGACAAGGTGACCTTTGGAGAAGGCGAGGCTACTCCACAGGACCATCGTCACGAATACTGAAGGGGTTTTACTATGGATTGCATGTTTTTACTTTCGATTTCATTATTGATTGTATCTTGCTCCATGGAGCTAAAACCCCTAGTGGGTACTTTGATTTTGTGAACCCTATGATGTATTTGTTTCATTAACCTTTTTATTATGATTTCCTTAATTGATATCTTTAATTGAGTTCCAATCTTGAATTCTTATTGAATAATTTCTACTATTAGAGTGACACTAGGATTGAGGTCTATATTGGTAATCCTTGTGAGTGAGTAACACACCATGAGGGTTAGACAAAGCAAGATTGGAGAGGGTCGAGAGGGTGAGTCGAGGAGGTAGCGGAGCGTTCCATTTCCCCTCGGTGTGATTTATCCTACCTCTATGTTCCAAGAGTTCTTTGCTTGGTAACAATAGAGTGAAGGGGTTAAGGGATGAACTCAGCTGGGGGCTTAGTTAGCTAGTGAGCAATAGAGTGAAGTATTAAAGTGACTTTAACACTTAGGGCTTAATTGTGAGTAGGGGTCTTTCGCCTGGACCAAAGGGTTAGATCTACATATAGGAATACGGTTTACCACTTGAAATCCTTAGATCTTCTTTCAATTTTACACAGTGTGAGGTGTTGAGACTTATTGATTTATCCACTAGGGTATAGTATAGAGTTAGTCACGATTGACCTTAGGTTTGGGACCCTGTATTTAAGGATGTCAATGACTCATTAAGCGTTAGTTAGGTAGCATAATCCTGAGATTCTCAAACATAGTTGTTAACCATTTTAAGTTTAGATGTTCTTACCAAGTTTGTGCCTTCATGAATAGTTTGAAGAATCTCCCAAGCTTCTTTTGACACACTCGCATGTTGCATATTATTTGAACTAGTTCTCATCAACTCCTCCAACGATTGCTTTGAGAGCTTTCCCATTGGCATTATCTTTGCGCATGTCTTCAATATTACAATTACTTTTCTTCTTTATGATCTCGTTCTTGTCTTCATCAACTAGAGTGGGTGGAGACCATCCTTCTTCTATGGCAATCATGCACTCTCATAAATGGATTTGATAAAAGCCTTCATTCATGCTTTTCCAATATGTGTACTTGGATCCCATTTTAGCAACGGTGGTCGGGTGACAAAAGCTCCTTCTTTTCTGACCATCAATGGAACTTATTAGGACCTCGACGACTTTGAAACTAAAGCAAACATGGTGACCAATACTACGATACCATTTTGTTATTTCCGCCCGATGTGGTTTGTGGTTTTGAGAAACACTCAAACACTCATGCAAGCTCACACAAACCAAACAAGAAAGGAGACACATAAGATTGGTAACCCGAGTTCGAGCATCCACTCGCCTCGATGCAGGGGGCCAAATTCGAGAGATAAACAATCCATTAAAAGAGGTGAAAATAGATGAGTACAATCACTTGTCACTCACTCTCTCATTAATAAAGTTCACCATCCTCTATAGATTGTCTCTTGCTCACACTCTCCTCCACAAGAATACGCGAATCTCAAGCAAAGTAAAGCTTATATAGGCGCTCAACATCCCAAATATAACATATACCTCTTTTTAGAATCTCAGTGACTACTAATTTAAAAACCTTCCAAAAATTAGTCATTGCAACTCCTGTTGTAACATGAATTACGACATAGTACGACTGCGACTTTAGCGAGTTCTAGTTACTGTTCAAAGGACCTCATGACCCATCAACCTCACAGTGGTCATGCTTAGTCTAAGTCGGTGTAGCCAAATCTCCCGATCTCGATTGCTCGAGCAAACTAGCCTACCTCCTCGGCTCCTCATCCATGAGTCCCTACGCAAGGGCCGCACGTCCTCGTGCGTCTTCACGAAACTTGCCAAACTTGATCTTCGATTCACCCCAAGTTTGGTCTTCAAATCTTCCCAAAAAGATCTTCAATCAATGAACTCAATCATGCCAACAATAGACATGTCTACAAATCTTGCCTTTAATAGTCTTGAATCATCCTCATTAAGGTTTCTTCAAATCATACCATCGATAGTCTTCAATCATACCATTGATAGGTATTTCTTCAATTAAGCTCCATCCATATTTAGTTTTCAATGAAATCACTTTAAATATGGTCTTGATATGATCTTGTCTTCAAGTTGTAATACATTGCCAAAAATAACTACACCAAGATTTTCAATATATTTGCCTCCAAGTCAAGACTCTTTGCCATGTCACCATGCTATGTCATGTCATCTATTATGCCACGTCACACAGGTTGCCACGTCACCTCGGCTATGTGTCAAATCATGCCAATTATAGTGCGGTTGCACTAACACATGTTTATTGATTTTATTCAATCTCCTAAACCTATTTTTATAGTAATGTCATATATATTTATTCGATACCCGGTATTCATTTTGTGCTATAGTGCAAAATATGATTTTAGACTCTTATATTTAAAGCATGCACTATAATCTTCATAGTGTTCTTATAAAATTTATAGTGATGTGGTCAAAAACAATAATTTACTTATTTTTTTTAAAATTGACAAATATTTAAGCAGATATGATTTTAGCAAATATGATTTTCTGCTTTAGACATACTGTATAGTGGTTTCCAATAAACATATAGCTTATTTTTTAAAAAACTTATTGAAGTAATTTTGAGAGAAATAAAAATATGTATTGACTTAAGTTTATGATTATGTCTAACAGTCTGTTGTTATATTGTCATTGAGTCCCCTAGATAAAGTTTTTATGCCTTGCCAAAAAAAGCAGGTTCTAACCTTAGATCACGTAGAATGAGGCATGTGTATTGAGGGTAGTAATTATCTATGTGTAACTTTGAAATGGTTTGTCCGTATTTTGTCAAAAAATAATTTTTATAATTATATTTATACAACAATAAATATATCATTTTATTTAAACACTTAAAAAATAAAGGTGAAAAATATGTTATTTTTTCTAGATATATACATATACACACATATATTACTTGTTTTAGAATAAATACAATATCATATAAAAAGTTTGGGAATTTAAAAATAATGCCATGCATTGAGAGCAAATTTTTCTAAGAAAAAAATATGAAAATATTGTATTTCAATTGATTGTATTATTAAATAATTTATCTTTAAATTGAGATTAAACATTTTTGTCTAGAGTGAAAATAAAAATATATAGATATATGTATGTTTTTATCATATATAAATATATATACATATATTATAACATTCATTATTCTTGTGACTATGAACATTCTTATTGAATGAGCACCATCATTTACGAAATATGGGAGTATCAAAATGTATATGAGTATCGTTAATAGTCATAAAAACTAAATCATTTGTACTTTTTTTTTATTTGAATTAAACATTTTTTCAAGATAAAAATAAAAATGATAGATGTATGTATGTGTTAGTCACTGCAGTGAAGAAATTGAAGATTTCTCATAAGCTGTTTAGCCCAGGCAAGAAAATTGATTTACCTATAGGACGGGTGTCTCTACCACCAGTGCCTGAAGATACAGAAGAGGCGAATCTATTGGTTGAAGAAGAATCTGAGAATATGTTGAAAGAACAACTAGAAAACATAGAGAGAAGACAAAGGTCACTGTCTACAGAACTATTCATCATTGCCCGACAGAAGCAGAAGATTATATCCCGTCTGGAAATTCTCGAGAAAAAGAAAACAGAGAAGCTGACGGACATGACTCAGGGGGAGATGATGACCAGGATACATGAAGATAGGGGGAGTTGCCGGAGAAGGTGTAACAAGACTTGGGCACTCGAAGCTGGGCATGTATGTCACTAAAGGGAGAAGTTTTTACTACCACCGGATCGACTTGTTTTTCATTTTGTTGGACATTTAAACATTTGGTCTTATTGTTGTAAACGCTGTTATGTTTATTAGTTCATTAAGTTTAATCGTATTATGTCTCACTAGTTGCAGTTTTGTATTTCTCTCTCAACTCTTTGTAAGCAACTGATGATATCTTGTGTCAGTCATGTTGTAACTGGAAGTTGTAATAGTGTCAGTATAGTCTGTGTCCCAGTCAGTGTTGTAACTGAAAGTTGTAACATGAGTCAGTCTGGGTGTAGAAGCAGTTGTGTCAAATTATGCCAAAGGGGGAGATTATTAGCGCAACCGTACTATTTAATTGGCATGATTTGACACCAAGGTAAGATGACGTGGCAACCATGGTGACAAGGCATACTTGATGACATGGAAAGCATGGTGACATGGCAAGGAGTCTTGGGTTGCAAGGCAAAGATCTAGAAGATCATGATGAAGCTATCTTAAAGATCTTGGTGGAATCATTTTGGTAACATGTTACAATTTGAAGACAAGATCATATCAATACCATATTTAAGAGATGTGATTGAAGACTAAATATGGATGGAGCTTAATTGAAGAAATGTCTATCAATGGTGTGATTGAAGGCTAATTAAAGATATGATTGAGGAGTTGAAGACATGCCTATTGTTGGCATGACTGAGTTGATTGATTAAAGATCTATTCTTGGGAAGATTTAAGGACCAAACTTGGGTGAAATGAAAATCAAGTTTGGAGAATCTTTGAAGACCAAACTTGGAAGGTTGAAGACTAAGTTTGGCAAGTTTCATAAAGACGCACAAGGATGTGCGCCCCTTGTGAGGGGACTGCGTGTTGAGGCGGGAGGTAGGCTAGTTGCTAGGCGATCGGGATCAGGAGATTTGGCCGCATCGACTCGGACTAAGCATGATCAGGAGGTTGATGGGTGTTGTGGTCATCGGCAACGTACCCAAAAACTCAGTAAAGTCAGTAGCTAGGGCCATGTTGCATTTCATGTTACAACGAGGGAGTTGCTATGACTAATTTCAGAAGGTTTTTAAATTAGTAGCCGCGGAGATTCTAAAAGAGGTATGTGCTATATTTGGGACGTTGAGGCGTCTATATAAGCTACCTTGCTCGTAGATTGTAAGGTGGACTGGAGCTTGAGTGGGTGCACAAGACAATCTAGAGAGGGAAGTGGTCTTTATTGTTGAGAGAGTGAGTGACAAGTGCTTGTAACTCATGTATTTTCACCTCTTTTAGTGGATTGTTTATCTCCGGGCTTGGCCCCCCTGACGTAGGCGAGTGGACGCCAAAATAGGTTACCAATCTTGTGTGTCTCCTTCTTGCTTGGTTTGTGTGAGTGTTTTGAGTGTTCACTAAACCACAAACCACATCACCGGAACTAACAAGTGGTATCAAAGACTTGGTCACCGTATTCGCTTTGGTTTTAAATTCGACAAGATCCTAACAAGGACCATTGATGGCCAGAGAAGAAGGAGCTTCCGTCACACGACCATCGTTACTAAATGGATCCAATTACCCATATTGGAAGGCATGCATGAAGGCGTTTATCAAATCCATTGATGAGAGTGCATGGATTTCCGTAGAAGAAAGATGGTCCCCTCCTACTCTAGTTGATGAAGACAAGAACCAGATCATAAAGAATAAAAGTAGCTGGAGTATCGAAGACATGTGCAAAGCTAATGCCAATGGGAAAGCTCTAAACGCAATCTTTAGAGGAGTAGCTGAGAATCAGTTTAAGTATATTGCAACATGCGAGTGCGCCAAAAAAGCTTGGGAGATTCTTTAAACCATTTATGAAGGTACCAACTTGGTAAGAGAATCTAAACTTCAAATGTTGACAATAACGTTCGAAAATCTCAGGATGGGAAAAGATAAGACCATAACCATGTTCAATGCCAAATTGATGGACATAGCAAATCAAGCCTACCAGCTCGGCAAGGAATACTCGGATAAGAAGCTAGTATGGAAGACTCTCAGATCACTTCCAAAAAGATTTGATACAAAAATCTCAGCAATAGAAGAAGCAAGAAACATCTCTACTATGAAACTGGATGAGCTGATGGGGTCTTTGCAAGCATACGAGATGAATCTCAATCCTGAAGGAAGAATAGAAGATATAGCTTTGAAGGTTGAAGCAACAAGGCAGAAGGAACTACAACAGGGTGTTGAAACTGACAATGAAGATGAAGATGACAGTAATGTTGCTCTTTTGACAAGAAAGTTGCGAGATATGGTCAAAAAATACAAGACACAAGGCAAGAAATTCTAGAGTAAAGATGGTCCGAATAAAGAAAAAGAAGAAGTCGAAGATCATCTCATGAAGATCAAGTGTGGAGAATGTGGAGGCTTTTGGGCACTATCAAGAGCGATTGTGCTAACACTCTCGGGGAAGAAAGGAAAGTCACTGAATGCTAGATGGAGTGATGACTTTGATGGTAGAATTAAAGAAGACGATGAAGGAAGTCTGAGCAACCATCATACATCCTTTCCTACTGTGATGAACGGATCTAATCTTGTTGCGGAATATGTTGCAACATCAGCTACAACATCAACTGACAGTGAGTTCAATGAGGTAACAGAAAATGATCTTCTTGTAGGTTATAAACTCATGATGAATAAATTCAATGAGATGATGTTGAAAAATCAACGATTAGAGGAGGAGTTGAGTGATTGCAAAAAAAAGTTGCTACATGCTGAGAATACCTTGAACTCCATGAACAAAGGCAAAGCCAAGCTTGATGAGATTCTATCTATTGGAAGAACAAGCAAAAACCGACACGGTATTGGGTATGTTGTGGAAACTTCAAAAGTCAAGGCAAAAAGTTCAGAAGTTATATTTGACAAATCAACTACTCAAGAAAATAATGATGAGAAGCAAGTCAAAGTAAGGGAAGAACCAAAAAGTGAAGTGGTTGCATATTTTCATTGTGGAGGATGCGGGACATAAGACCTAAGTGCATCAAATTAAAAGAATACTTGGAAAGTGGAAGAGTAGTTGGACATGTACAAGAAGTCACCAAAAGGAAGGTCAGAGGAAAGACTATAGTAATCAAGAAATTGTGGATTTGAAAAGGTGAAGTACCAAGAGAAGAAGAAGAGGTCTCCAGTATAAAACTAAAGATGGTGATAAATCAGACTGGTACAACATCATGTTACAACAAGCAATATGTTGACCGAGGACCTATAAAGTCAACAAGCAAAACACTTCAACGAGCGAAAATCTCTTGATGTCTCTCAAAGATTTAAAAAAAAAAATAAAAAAAGGAAATAAAAAAAGGAGGGAGAATTAAAAAAATTCGAGAAGGATTTTTTAGAGTTTTTGTGAAACAGTGCCTTGGAAGTTGTAACTAATTAAATGGCATAAAAACACTAATATACCAATTTGTTTCCAAAAGTTGTTTTTGAAATCAGGAAGAAGAAGAAGACGAAGACAGTGTGAGAAAAGATGAGGACGAAGAGGATGACCCGCCGTGCTCCAGTGACCCCACAAGAAATCGCTGCCCAAATTATAAAAGTTAGGATGAGAGAGACTAATTTTGGAGGAAGCCCATCAAGAGGAGAAGAAGCAGAAGATTTGATGAAAGTGATTGTCCCCTATGTCTCCCCTTAGGATACTATTTCATCTAATAGAGTAGTAGAAATAGGAATATCTTCACTGAATGTACCACAAGGTGTCAAAGACAGAGATGATCTCCTAAGATGGGTACATGAATCTTTGCCAAGAGCTTATGTTTAGAGAACAGAGGAAGATGAACAGGATGACTCCACTACAGTTCAGATGTAGAAGGTTCAGAAAATTAACAGGTTGGGGATGAAGATGTTGTAGAAGAAGAAGCAACTCTAGCATAAGCAGAAAAGGATACCAATGAAAGAAATACTGAACATGTCGTAGCACAAGTTACAACATCAAAGAGTTTACATAGTTATGATGAGATCCTACTCAAAGATCGTGTTACCCAGATTGCTAATGGAAAGAAAATAGTGTCTGAGAAAAAGGCCCTGTCTAGGAAGAAATCCCAGAAGAAGGAGAAGGTTAACAAGTCCAAAAGGAAGTCTTTCTTAGATCCCAAAGTAGAAGTCTCTCCAAGGCCCAAAAGGAGATGCACTAAAGCTGCAAAATAGGAGGAGAAACCGTCAGCAAACTCTAAGAAAGAAAAGAAGAAGAAAGCAACCCAATAGGCTAAAGACAGTGATGACAAGTTTCTGGACAAATCTTCCAAGAAGAAATTCAAGACCGTTGCAGATCGAGGACTTGTTGTTGAATGAGTGATAGATGAAGGAGCTTTTGAGAAGTATGGGCTGACCAAGCTACTGCAAGAAAGGAGTTTGTACAAGTCTACAATATTTCCAGAAAGTTACAGTTTGTCTCTAGTTTATAAATTTTCTGATGTCTAGCGCCATCGACAAAGGCATCTCTAGAGTTTATGTTCGGGGAAAGGGGATTCCTTTTATCCCAACTCATCTGAACAGATTTTTGGAGTTTAAACCTGAAGTGAAAGGCAATATGAAGAAGGGCTTGAGTTGAATGAGGAGGTTCTGAAAGAAATTACTGGAGGAAGGACAGAGTTATAGGGAGAAGAAAAACAAGGCTACCAGCATACACCCTCACAGTAAAGTACAACGTTCTCTTTAGACTAGGTATTTAGAATTGGTTACCAGCCCCACACAATTCAAGCATAGTGAAGGAGCTCACGCTTTTATTGTTTGATGTTGGCACTGATAAGAAATTCTATCTGGGAAGGCTGATCTTCCAGAATATTATGAAAGAAGCTGACTGTAGAAGCTCCTCAACATCACTTAGGTATCATGCACTACTATCACAGTATTTGTTACAACATAGAGTACAACTCAGAAAGGGAGAAGCAGTCACTGCAGTGAAGAAATTGAAGATTTCTCAGAAGGTGTTCAACATAGGTAAGAAAATTGATTTACCTATAGGACGGGTGTCTCCACCACCAATGCCTGAAGATACAGAAGAGGCGAATCTATTGGTTGAAGAAGAATATGAGAAGATGTTGAAAGAACAACTAGAAGACATAGAGAGAAGGCAAAGGTCACTGTCTATAGAACTATTCATCATTGCCCAGAAGCAGAAGATTATATCCCCGATGCGAAATTCTCGAGAAGAAGAAAAAAGCAGAAGGTGAGCGGACACGACTCGGTGGGAGATGATGACTAGGAGACACGAAGATAGGGGAGTTGCCAGAGAAGGTGTAACAAGACTTGCAACAACTCATGAAGACTTAGGCATCAACTGTGTCACAAAAGGAGAGAAGTTTTTACTACCACCAGACTGACTTGTTTTTCATTTGTTGGACATTTAAACATTTGGTCTTATTGTTGTGAACGCTGTTATGTTTATTAGTTCATTAAGTTTAATCGTATTATGTCTCACTAGTTGCAGTTTTGTATTTCTCTCTCAACTCTTTGTAAGCAACTAGATGATATCTTGTGTCAGTCATGTTGTAACTGGAAGTTATAATAGTGTCAGTATAGTCTGTGTCCCAGTCAGTGTTGTAACTGAAAGTTGTAACATGAGTCAGTCTGGGTGCAGAAGCAGTTGTGTCAAATTATGCCAAAGGGGGAGATTGTTAGTGCAACCGTACTATTTAATTGGCATGATTTGACACCAGGGCAAGATGACGTGGCAACCATGGTGACAAGGCATACTTGATGACATGGAAAGCATGGTGACATGGAAAGCATGGTGACATGGCAAGGAGTCTTGGGTTGCAAGGCAAATATGTAGAAGATCATGATGAAACTATCTTAAAGATCTTGGTGGAATCATTTTGGTAACATGTTACAATTTGAAGACAAGATCATATCAAGACCATATTTAAGAGATGTGATTGAAGAATAAATATGGATGGAGCTTAATTGAAGAAATGTCTATCAATGGTGTGATTTAAGGCTAATTAAAGATATGATTGAGGAGTTGAAGACATGCCTATTGTTGGCATGACTGAGTTGATTGATTAAAGATCTATTCTTGGGAAGATTTAAGGACCAAACTTGGGTGAAATGAAAATCAAGTTTGGAGAATCTTTGAAGACCAAACTTGGAAGGTTGAAGACTAAGTTTGGCAAGTTTCATAAAGACGCACAATGACGTGCGCCCCTTGCGAGGGGACTGCGTGTTGAAAAACTGAGGAGGTAGGCTAGTTGTCGGCAGTTAGGATCAGGAGATTTAGCTTCATCGACTCGGACTAGGTATGATCTGGAGGTTGATGGGTCTTGAGGTCGTCCGCAACGTAACCAGAACTCAATCAAGTCAGCAGGCTGGGCCATGTTGCAATTCATATTACAACAGGAGTTGCAACGGCTAATTTCGGAAGGTTTTTAAATTAGTAGCCACGGAGATTCTAAAAGAGGTATGTGCTATATTTGGGACGTTGAGGCATCTATATAAGCTACCTTGCTCGTAGATTGTAAGGTGGACCAAAGGTAAAGAGAGTGGGTGCACAAGACAATCTAGAGAGTGTAGTGATTTTTATTGTTGAAAGAGTGAGTGACAAGTGCTTGTAACTCATGTATTTTCACCTTTTTTAGTGGATTGTTTATCTCCAAACTTGGCCACCCAGACGTAGGCGAGTGGATGCCGAACTAGGTTACCAATGTTGTGTGTCTCCTTCTTGCTTGGTTTGTGTGAGTGTTTTGAGTGTTCACTAAACAACAAACCGTATCACCGGAACTAACAGTATGTTTTTATCGTGTATATATGTATACATACATATATTCTCGCATTCATTATTCTTGTAACTTTGAACAGTCTTATTGAATGCGCACCATCATTTAAGAAATATGGCAGTAACATTGATAATCATAATTTGCAAAACTAAATCATTTGCACTTACGTTTATTTAAATTAAACATTTTGTCT
This sequence comes from Dioscorea cayenensis subsp. rotundata, assembly GCF_009730915.1. Taxonomy (NCBI): domain Eukaryota; kingdom Viridiplantae; phylum Streptophyta; class Magnoliopsida; order Dioscoreales; family Dioscoreaceae; genus Dioscorea; species Dioscorea cayenensis. Next base: position 5,897,664 of record NC_052479.1, read on the forward strand.
AGATGAAAATAAAAATTATCGATCTATGTATGCTTTTATCATATATATATATATATACACATATATTCTCACATTCATTATTCTTGTGACATTGACACTATTATTGAATGAGCACCATCATTTAAGAAATATGGGAGTATCAAAATGCATAAGAGTATCATTGATAGTCATAATTTGCAAAACTAAATCATTTAAAAACTAAATCATTTGTACTTATTAATGTAAAAATAAAATGTATTTATTGGAAAACTCGTGTATGAAATATGGGAGTATCATTGATAGTCATAATTTGCACTTATTTTTATTTTTCATTTTTAAAAACTAAATCATTTAAAAATAATCGTGAATTGATATGTTAAAGAAAACAAATTGGATACATGAGGCTTTAATACCCCATATAAGCAGTATGTGATTAAATGGGATGCTATATTTTTATTTAAAATGGAGATTTTTAGTGGTTTTCAGTATTAATCAAGTTATTTAAAATATCTAAAATGGCCATAAATGAATAGTATTAGAATTGAGTTGACTGATGACTTCCAATAAATGTTAATGTACATCAAAATTTTTGGATATATTCTAAGTATACAACCGGTTAAAATTAAATTTAACTGAAAAAGTTTTTATAAAATATAGATTAGTATATTGTTGTGAATTTTATAGTTATAAAAACAAATTCATTCAATTAAAGAAAATAAAATAAAGCATCTTCTTTATTTAAGTGTATTTTTATTTAAACAGTTTTAAATCCAAATGTAAAACATAAAACCTGAAAAAGTAGTGATATTTATTTATTTCATTATTTATTTCACTTTCACTTTTTAATGATAATGTTATTATTATTATTTTTGTTTTTAACCATGTCAGCTTGAGGGATCATAAAATTTATTAAAACATGCAAAAATAGATTGGGCTGACTGTGAACATCATCAGGAATAAATTTAAAAATGCATTTAAAAAAATCAAAACTTTTCTTTGTTTTACAAATATACCATATGCACATAAGATTTTTTACCAATGCAAAAGATTAGATGGAGATTACCCCAAGAAAACAATAACTAATTATTAGTTAAAAGTTAATTACACTTTTAAGTTTTAAACTAATGAAGCAAAATAACTTGAAATACAGAAAATTTAAAAACATATATATTAATATAGTGATCAATTATTATTTACGAGTATTTGAGAATTTCAATTATGAATAAATGTAAGTTGTTAATTAAAATAATCTTATCGTAAACTACAGTTTATTTACTTAAATGAGCATTTAATTAAACAAAGCTTATAACATATAATTTTAATATATATAAACCAAAATTTTAAAACTTAAATTCTAATTAATTAAAACGAATTATAATCTATTAAAAAATATATATAATTCCTTGTCTAATATCTATAAGCAAGCTCTTATCATGATCACCATTATAAGTTTGTAGACCATACTCTATTTTTCACAAATTAAACAGAGGGCGTCACAACTATATTCATTTTACTTTAAATTAGGAGGGTGAGTTTTTTTATTTTTTAATTTTTTTTCTTAACAAGTTACTTAAAGAAAAATGTTACAAATAATATATATTAGATAAAACCATTTTAACAAAAATTTCATTGCAATTAATGTTTCGTTAAGATGACACAAAATATTGTTTAGATAAATAAAATAAAATTTTCCACAAAATAATTCGGTTTGTTTACTTGCCACAATAGTTTTAATAAATACTAATTTTACTCCCATGCGACGGACACTAGCTAGCATAATTGGAATTCATGATTTTAATAATAATTTTAAAAGTAAATTGAGAATAAATAAATCTAGTATCAAAAGTATATCCAATGTAAATTTGTAAATAATTTTTATTTCTTTTTTCTGGAATTATAAATTTTTTTGGATATTTCTAGAATTATATATTTGATAAATGACAAAATATGATTATAAAATAAAATTTTTATCATTATTAATATTATCAATAATGATTTATTTGAGTTCATGATAAAATATATAATTTAATATTTTATATAATTTTTCTATTTTTTATTTTTTTATATAAATAAGTTTTGGAGGGAAAAAATTTGGTATAATACCCGAATTGGTCCCTCTACTTTTCTCCCTCTTCCTTTTTGGTCCCTCTACTAACAAATTCGCCCCACTAATCCTTTTACTCTTGAAAATGACCCAATTTAGTCCCTCTACCCTTAATCTTTTCCCATCTAATCACTCTACCTTTGAAAATACAGCCAATAATTGGCCTATTTTAGAGTAGAAGGGACTAAGTAAAACTATTTTCAAGAGTATAGGGACTACTTGGGAGCATTTCTGAGTAAAGGGACCAAAAGAGAAGAGAGAGAAAAGTAGAGGGACCAATTCGGGTATTATACCAAAAACTTTTCACATAATAAACATTTATTATAGTTAAATTATAAATATATTTTTTTGAATATTTTATAATTGACTAGTTAGTAGTGACTTCCAATAAATTTTAGTTATAATTACCTTAACATTTTTCTACCTTTTCAAATAATCTTTTTAGTCAGTAATTTCAAATGGTAATGTTTTAGTACCTCATATATTTTAATTGAGTCATGTTAGTTCCTATAAACTCTGAATCCTATCCCTAAAGAGGACTAATATGGCTCATTTAAAAGTAATAGAGGGACTAAAGGGTATAATTTGAAGTAAAGGACTAAAAGCATAAGTTTGAAAAAGTAAAAAGATTATTTAAAAAAATAAACCTAAATGTTAATGTACCTCAAAATTTTGAATTTATTTCAAATATACTACCAATATAATAAAATTTTATCTTGTACATTTATTATTCCTAATTTATTTTTCAGGAAACTATATAAATTAAATTTAACAAAGAAAGTTTTTATAAAATATATATTAATATATTGTTGTCACGTTTATGGTTATAAAATAAATTAATTTAGTACCTTATTTATAGTCCACCCAAACATACAAAAACTAAAAAATAATAAAATAAAGTGGAAATTGCCAAAAAAAACCCTTTAAGTTTGTAAAATTGCCAAAAACACCCCGTTAGTTTTGCAATCCCTAAAACCCCCCTCCTTTTAAACTCTATGTTTTTCAAACCCCCAAACCCCTATAGCGGATGTGAGCGGAGTGAGTTTCAAATTTTATGGGACGAAAATGCCCCTTGCATGGGGAGTCAGTGGTACGACCATCTCGGCGATTTGAGAGGAAGTGGGGATGGTTTTCGGTAGGGTAACCCCGAGAGGCAATTTATTGGAGCCGTTTACTTGCTTTTTCTCGACTCGCTCTTGACTCTTCCATTTCCAGGGTTGTCTCCGAAGTTGTCTCAGCCGTGAAAGCCTCTACGTATTTCTGACTTTTTTCCTTTCCACGGTATCTCAAAGGAGAGTCCCCAGTGACTAGTTGGCATTTTCATCGAGTTTGCAATCTAAGGTATTGAGTATGGTTTAATGTTAAGCATGTACATACTAAAAGAAAAGATTTTTTCGGTTTTGTTTTGTGTTCCTGTTTTTGTTGGAAGATATTGAAAGTCTGCGAGAGGGATTTCTCGGTGGGGTTTTGTTAGTCTGCAGGGAGTTTTTCTCGGCTAGGGTTTTGTTTTGTTTTGCATTTTAAATGCAGTATACACTATCGAAAAAGTTTTTCGATTGTTATGATTTTAATGTAATATTTATAATGTATATTTCCCCTTTTCATTTGATATGGTTGCGATTTTGACAAATGAGGGTTGGCGTTTAAGAAATGAGATATTACGGTTTAAGTTTTTGTTGTCATTGTTTAAGAATTCTAGATCTACATTTAATAAAAGCTGGGTCTCTATTTAACATTTGATATCTCTGTTTAACAACTGAGAGTTTACCGTTTAAAACCTTAAATTTGCGCTTAAACTTTTGTGAATCTGCGTATGTTGAATGTGTTGTTATTATCGCGGTGGTGATTATGGCGGTCGACCCTAGTTAATGGGCGATGCTATTTGACACCGTAGTTAAGACTTTAGGTGAATTGAAAAAAATAACACGACCCCTACGACCTTTGGGAGATTATTCGATGGGCACGTTCTGCGATGTTCATGTGGAAGCTATATACCAAGAGAGGGCCCTTCTTGATTCTCTTTTGCAAAGGTACGATGGTCGCACCAATAAATTCAAGATCGGGGAAAGCCCGCTGAGTTTCAGGCCTCAGGATGTGGCCCTCGTTCTTGGTACTGCGTTACGATGGCGAGCGCTTGATGGTCTTCGGAAGAAGAAAACTCGAGTCGAGCATTCGAGAGGGAGGTATCTATCAAAAACCCTACGAGAGACGGAGACTCCATCAAGAGCACTCACGGTGCAACTTGTTCGACAGAGAGGGAAAGAAGATAATTTTGTCAAACTCCTGATGGGTGTACCTCATGGGTGCGATCCTCTTCCCAAATCGTCATACTCGGTTCAGGCTGGATCGTTGATTATGTCGATGATCTACCGAGCCATGGGCGATACGCATGAGGCGAGGCGACGTACTGAGTGGCTTATGGAGGATATTCCACAAGCGGCTCGCTCGAGTGTAAGATAGATGCGCCCGGGAAGAAGACCAACGCAGGGGTATATTAAGGGTTGCTCGGTGCGCTTAACGTCGCGGTTTTACGAGGTGGCCGGAGCAGGGAAGAAAGTCCGTTTCGGCAATATCCCAAGGATGCTGTGCTACGGTGAAAGTACTTACCGGAACAAGCGACGGTAGAAACCCGACTTATCATCGCTCGATGGAAAAAGAGGTAATAAATCATGGACAATGTTTAACAGAAGTCTTTAATGTTTATACATTTTATTTAGCGTTTAACTTTAGTATTTACCGTTTAACTATTATTCATACTTGGTTTTAAATATTTTGTTCTCCGTTTAATTATATTCTATAACGTTTAAATATATCACACTCTGTTTAAATATAGTTTTTTTATAGTTTAAAAATGAATGATTTATTTGAAATTGTTTGGTTTACATATGTTAGTTTCTGAAAGTTTGGTTCCGGCGAATACTAAAAGAAGAAATATTTGTTGGGGCCAACCGAGCGGATGGATGCTATTGCTCGGGAACCACTTGCTCGAAGGCGGGATGAGAGGCGGCCTCATCGTGCGTCTTTCGGACGGCGTTCTCCTACTTCCGACCCACCACGCCTGCGCATTCCTCGGCCTGGAGGCCCTCCCCTACCCGGCGGTGCAACAACCCTCCTTACCACGACAGCGACAGTCCCCGATTGTGGCGAGCTCCCCGACCATGGCAGCCCCTCCGACCGTAGTGCAGCCCCGGCGACATTAGGCGAAGATGTCGCGCAACTCTTATCGAGGCATGCCCGGATATTGATGACCAAGTTTCCTCGGCTTGTCGCTCGTGTTGAGGCACTGGAAGGATGTTCACAACCGGTTGCGCCATCCCTCCAAAGAACTGAAGCACCCGGGACGAACGATGCGTCCGAATTTGACGACGACGACATCATCGGGAAGAGTCGTTTCAAAGGCGGCTACATTCAGAGAGACTTGCGCAAAAAGAGGAGAACAATCTGCCTCGTCTCCGTGCGCGGTGACGATGAAACAATAGCAACACCATCGGCGGCTGATGCTGTTACTGAGTCTGTCGCCGTTGATGACATGGCCATGATGGTGGAGGACATCATAGATGATGTGGCCGTTGCCGCGGTTGAGAAGGTCGTTAACTCTCTTCTTGATGAAATCCTCGACCCGGTGGAACCGGCTGCCGAGATTGCGGCATCAAAGATGGACACAATCCCTGAAGATCAAGAACAAGTTAAGGGTGTGTCTCCCAATGATGATGTTGTCATGGCCACGGTTGAGAAGATCGTTGAATCTGTTGTCGTGGCCGTGGCGGTGGCTGACAGTACCGCATTCAAGTAGGACACAATCCCACCACAATAAGAACCATGTAAGGATGTGTCTGCGGTTGATGCTGTCGCCGTCGTCCCCGCATCGAAGCCAGACACAATCCCACAACAAGAACAACCATGTAAGGATGTGTCTGCAGTTGATGCTGTCGCCATCGTCCCCGCGATCGAAAGAAAGATGATCGTCAAGACCCCGACCGAGCAACGAGAGATGATCAAGGCCAATCAAAAAAATGGGACCGGGACGGCTCGGAAAGCTTTTTATTCGAAGAAGAAGAAATGGGTTGGCCTGTCAGCGTCTTAACAAATACGAGAGGGGAGTTGATGAGGATCTTCCTCAACTCGCTCTATGGACGAGTAAGTTTAAAGTTTTTATGATATTGTTTAAAGGTTTTGTTATAGTGTTTAACGATTTTCTAATAGTATTTAATGCTTTTATGTTATCATTTACTTTGTCTACTTAACGTTTAATTATATATAATATCATGTAACAATTGATAATATCATTTAAATATTTACAATATGGTCTTATTATATCTGTTATCGTTTAACCTCAGCACTGTCGTGTGGAAGAATGACGCTGTCAACACCACACGCGACAAATTATACACGCTGCTTGAGGGGAAGGAGATGGTCACTGATGATGTGATGGACGCTTTCGTATGCATAATACAAAAAGTCGCTGAGCAAAGAGCCATATCCTTACAAGAAGCGCCTCCATCACCGGATCGCTTACAGTCTGCTTTATGTCAAAGCGAGACGACGCACATGAAACAATTATGGCTATGGTCGGGGATGCTGCATGCAACGTCGCATGAAGTTCAAAATTGTCATCCTCCCGATAATCATGAATGGCCACTTCCATGTCGCCGTCCCGGATAATGATAAACAAGAATACAGTGCATTATTCTTCATGTCCGGTACGATAAGGACGCGCTGGACATGGTAAGTTCTTTAATTATGTCCGATTAATATCCTGCTTTGGTATTTAATCGGTATTCTAATCTCGACTTGCATATCTCGACAGCGGAATCTATTCGACAATTGTGTCGATATGGAGTTCGGCGAGTCGGCTGACGACAGGAACCCGCTCGTGCACGACTTGGAAACCCCACGCCAAAAACAAGGAAGTGTCGATTACGCCGCTCTACGCTCATGCGGTTTATCGAGCAATTACTTTGGGGTGAGAAGTTACGGCCACCGCAGATGACGTTCCTTACCCTCGAGATTAAGGTATGTTACCCGCGATACTTAAGGAGGGAGGGCAGCATGTGTCCATGACAAAAGGGGGTCGTCACAAGCGGGTTAAATTTTGTTTTTGAAGAACATGTCCTGTATATCTCAATGTCAATTTTGTTTTCGAGTGTAAACCCGACAAATTCAATTCATTGTTTTTTTGTTTTTCGAAGAACATGACTTGTATATCTAAATGTAATTTTTGTTTGTTTTGAATTGTAAAGCATGTTAAATTCCATTCAGTTTCATTTCATTGTTTAATTTACGTTCTAATTGTGTACATTTCACTTTCATTGTTTAAATATACTATATATCGCTTTAAACATCGCTTGAAATATTTCAAATTACAGATGTATCCGCTTTTAAAAATAACACTGCTCTCTTTTTAAATAAATGCATTCATCGAAAAGAGTAAGAGTTTAAATATGGAAAGTTGCCGATCAATACACAATGTTTTCTCTTTAGAAACAATGTTTCTCTTTAGAAATATTTCAGATTAAGGTATGTTACCCGTGATACTTAAGGAGGGAGGGCAGCCGGCGTCCATGAGAACAGTTAAATATGGCAGCCGCGTTCATTCGGTTTCATTTCATTGTTTAATTTACGTTGTAATTGTGTACAATTCCGTTTCATTGTTTAAATATACCATATATCGTTTAAAACATCGCTTGAAATATTTCAACTTACAGATGTATCCGCTTAAAATAACAATGTCTCTGCTTAAATACATTCAATTCGGGTTAAAGAGTAAGAGTTTAAATATGGAAAGTTGCCCATCAATACACAATGTTTCCCCGTCATCGCCTGGGCTTATTTACAATGCCTAGTCGGCGACAGTTTCATTGCAGAAGATCGCCGATCGTGACCGGATCCATGGCGGCGGGATCGCAATGTAACTCGCGGACATCAAACGCCATGCGACTCGATCCTCTTTTCGCCTAGGCCGCCCAGTCGCCTTCTCGTCACGCAGTGGTCGCAAACGAAGCTCACGATTTCCGCCTCAAAGGCCTCGCCATCGCCGAGTATGGGGAATATAGCTTCCTTGTACGCCAGCTTTGTAATTGTCGACGGTGAAGTACCCGCTAATAAATCGATGTACGCTGGTGTCCCTGTCGCATTATTGCGCTGCAAGCGTGTTTGCAAGGGATACCATAAACTTGCCACCTTCGACTATGAACAAGTTCTCGATGGCGAGATCTACAGGAGTTGCTCGCGATCGGGTCGATCACTTCGTAACGATCATCGACACAACGACCAACACGAAGATTTTGGGCTCGTCCCTCAACAATGATCTCTACCTTCGAATGTATGTCTGGGCATAAGTAGGTCTCCCATTTGTTCGCTTGCTCACGCCGGTTACATAACATGCGCATCAACTTGAACCTGGCAAATAAGGTTAAACAAAGACAGTGATGGTTAAATAATTCGTAAACATGTTTGAACATTATTGTAAATATTTAAACGAAAGGATTAATATTTAAAGTCAGATAAGTGTAATTAAACAAAGATTGAGAATGTTTAAAGGGTGACACTAAATGTTAAGTGTAAACCAACATTCGCAGACCTTATGGAGTCGACCATTTTCGTCACCGGTAAATGACGAGCTTCCTTGATCCAAGCATTGAACGACTCCGCGACGTTTGAATACATCTCACCCCAACGATCACCTCCGAACAGATAATTCGACCAATGTGCCATATCCGATTTATTAATCAACCAGTGATGAGCTTCGGGTGATGTGGCCTGCAGTTCATTCACGGTATCATCGAAATCTTTAGCCGTGGATGCCCACGCAATGCGGAAGCATATAGACCAGCACTCCTCCCTCAATGCCTTCCCAAGTCTGACATTGGCTTTCATAAAATTGGCCTCCAAATGTCGAAGACGAGATGCATGTGGCGACTGAAGGGAAGACTCTCGCAATCTGCGCTCACAAGGCCCCTTGGACCTGTCTCGACACGAAGGTAATTATCTCATGATAATCTCCATCCTCGTATAAGGCATCGCCTAACTTAGATATGAACCAAGTCCAATTGGCATCGGTCTCGCTGTCGACTATACCAAGGCGACGTGGAAAAACCATTGTTTCCATCTTTCCCTCGTGGCACCCAAAGAGTGTACCCCGATATTTTTCTCAGGAGGTGTGTACCATCGAGAAACAAGCAGCCGCCTCGCAAGCCCTCTTGAATCCCACAATACACGCTACCGAAAGAAAAAGAATGCACGCTTAAAAACGATCACCGTCTCTTTCCACGATCGCAACGCTGCCGGGATTTGTCTCAGCCCACCTTTATCCACATACCAAAGCAAACAATCGTAGCTGGAGATGTCACCGCGCCGAGGACCACCCGGCATGCTCTTTTTCCCAACCAAGCTCGCTTAGTATGGTATGTGGACACCATGTTCCCAGCAACATGTCCTTCTCGAATGTCGATGGCTTTGTACAAGGGACTAGTCCTTGAGCTTCGAATCACTCGCGCGCTAACCCATTTTTTGGACGCTCGGATGCGACGCCAACCTACGCCACCACCGCAAGTGTGTGACGGGTTGATTGTCTTGATTCCAAAGTATTTTTTTGTTATACTCTTTTGATGCATGAAGGCGCTAATGACAACCATCGCAGCCAGCATTCCATAGTCACCCGATGTTTTTTTCGCTCTTTATGAATTTGAAGTCAAAATTCCTTTTGATTGCATGATTTTCGAAGTACATCCCTCGAAATGTTCGACACCGCCAAAAACGTTGTCCAATATCCAACGACAAAGCACTTCGTAATGATCCGACGAGGAAGGAAGACATCCCACGCCCGCGTGGTCACCATGGGGATGAACCGAGCACTCGCAGTAATCGAATTCCCCGCCAACACTTCACCAAATGAAAAGATCAATATGTTAAGCGGAGAATATAATGTTTAAGTGATAATGACAATATTTAAACGTTAAATTAAATACTTAAGCAGTTAACTAATAACGTAAACGACTAGTACAAGATGTTAACTAGTGACTGAACATATTTAAACACTAATGACCCCTGCATAACCGGAACAATTAAAAAGAGAAGGAACTTACAACGAGTAAAAACTCGCTTTTCATTAGGATTCGCAATGGCACATTTTTCGTCCTCGACGACAAGATCAACTACAAAGACATTTGAAGATGGAGTGCACGTGACACATCCGCCGGAAGTCAACATCGCTTTTCTATTGGGCAAACCGCTTTTATATCCATCCGTGTGATGAACTTAACCCCCGACAAGAGAAACTTTCGAGACCCCATCGCTCACATATCTCACCTAACACCAACTCCCAAGAAGTCTCGAGCCGTGAACATTAGCACTCTTCCCTCCCCGCTGAATCTAGCAATACCACAAAAAAACTCTCCATAATATATCGGCCGAAAAACCAAATCGTACAAAACCAAATGAAATGAAGAACAAAAAAATAAGTCAAGAAGAAGAAGAAGAAGAAGAAGAAGAAGATGTAAACAACAAACAGCAGTTAGATAGGCAAACAAAAAAAGTGCATATATATATATCATCATCGCGATGAAGACCAAAAAGTGCATAGAGGTTAGACTAGACGTGATGTGATTGGGCGGTATTTTTCCCTCCATCAGAAGGGCAAAAAAGGAAAAATATATGCCACTATCGCGATGAAGACGTATTGTCATCGCTCGACATGAGTATCTGTTTAACCGTCAAGTTTTTTATGTTTAAACAGATACATATAGTGTTTAACATAACGATTACCGGTTTAAATAAAGTCTATATCATGTAAATAATACGTAAAACGTTTAAATATAGTGACTTAACTGTTTAAAATATATGTTATTGTTTAAATTGAATGCTTTTCACCCGACATCGCGCTGAAGATGGGTACCTCCCCGGTCACTCGCTTTAAAACATCTTTACGTATTTTTCTTAAACACCGTTGTCATTGTTTAAAGAGTAACTTGAGTATTGTTTAACTTTTTCTATTGTTTACAATGACGCTCTTTTTGTTTCCCACATTGTTTTTTTACTAGGTCTCTCGTTTTAAATTTCAGAATTTCACATTCAAATAAAACATTCGTTTACAACATTTACAAAACATTTACAACATTTACAACATTTACAAAACATTTACAAAACATTTACAACATTTACAACATTTACAACATTTACAACATTTACAAGGACTTTGGACACTCACGACTCGACCCTCGTATAACTGAAAACAAGTGTTCCAGACATTCGAATGCTCATACGTGTTGCATAACATGCGCATCAACTTGAACCTCGCATAACGCACAACATTAAAAAAAAAGGTTAAACAAACATATTCATGAAAACGACTATTAATCAATGTGTCATGGTCGGACTTAAGCGAAGATCCTGATAGTTAAATACAGAACGTAATAGTTGTAAACTGACGTAATGTTCTTAAACGGTAACAAAAAGTCTCAAGTGATAAATATCAACCCCGTCTTAAAGGATGTTTCCTGATCTCCCTCCTCTAGAGAATCCTCGCAATCACGCAATACGTGAAAAACTTTTTTTACCCAAGTCGAAATGCTCGCTTAATTGCTTGCCCGTCATCCACCGCTGGAGAATCCTCTGCATTCAGGCAATTATGCGAGCATTTCGCCTAAGCGAGAAAAAGATAGTTTAACTTGTTGCGTGATTACGACCGATTGATTCTCAAGATAAGGAAGGAGGTTCACGAAACATCCTTTCGTGATAGAGTGAGTTGTCCATGGGAAGAGGAGGAAGAGGAAGAGGAGGAGGAGTGTAATACCACGAACTCGTGGATAGCATAGAAAAATATACTCGTGGTATTACTATAGTGGTAGTAAGATTTTTTTCTCTGATTAATCTTGTTGAGAAACCCCAAGTGAAAAGAATAAGGACCTAAGTGTAAAAGTTTTTAAAAGATTTTGGGTTAAAGAATAAATGAAAAGGATGGACATGAAATGTTTATGGAAACCGAGGACCGAAAGGTAGGATGGAAGGGATCTTTTTAAAATGTTGTTTTTATAATCCAGGGGACCATCTGGATAATTTGAAAGGACCTTTTGAGAATACTATTTCATAATTCAAGGATCATTTGGGAGTTTTTTCAGGGACTGTTGTGTAAGAAATTATGTTTTGAGGGACTAAAAATTGAATTTCGGTGAAAACTTAAGTTGGAGAAAACTCTAGATTTTTGATGGTTCATCTTCTTCTCCCTTCATCCGCTATCGAGAACCCGAGAAGACTGAAGAAATGGGAAGAAATTGGAGGTTTTAAGGAGAGGACTTGGAGATCGTTGGAGTGAGCTCATGGGAGGGATGGGCTTAGCTAGTAAGAGGCTTCCTTGTATTGTTTTTGGCATGATATGTATGCATGTATATATATGTATTTATGGTTGGATTTGATGAAAAATGTTGATGAATTTGAAGAAATATTAATGAGAATGATGAGGTGTTGTTTTTGAGATGAAATTTGTGTCAAAAAACCTCAGTATCCATGATAAATCAAGGATGAGATTACGGAATTCATCGTAGCAATTCATCGTAGCAACGAGATTAGGGTTTGGTTTGATTAATTAAGTTGATGATTATGATGATTAAGGTGTTAATGATGATGGTTGGATTGAAATTGGTTGGGTTTAGCCAAATTGATTTGGTTGAGTTGAATTGAATTGATTGAGTTGAGTTTGATTTGGTTTAACCAAGTTCATTTAATTGAATTGAAATTGGGTTTGGATGAGAATTGAAGTGGTTGGGTTTTAATTGAATTGATCCCAGTGCAGGGTTTGATCAAATCAAGTTGAGTGTAGTTGGACTTGAATGGTTTTGGTTGAATTAAATTGGTTGAAGTTGATTTGGGTTTGGTTTTGGATGTCGAGCTACGGGTTTTTGGGCCGAACCAAGTTGGTTCAACGAATTTGTATAAGAATTAAGTTGGTTCAAAGGTCGGTTGGTTTAATTAAACCCGGTTCGGTGAATTTGAGTTTGGTTCAGTTGAATTTGATCTTGGTTCAGTGGAATTGAGAGCTGGTTCGAGGTTGGTTCATAATAGTCTGAGCCCAAATTGAGTTGGCTTAATTGTAATTGGAGACCAATTTGGTTATACAAGGTCGGTTTGAACCCGATTGGAGTGAGTGGGCCAATTAGAGAGTCGATTATTGATTTCTTGTATTTTTCTATTGGGATAAATTATATTTTTTTAGTTGTCGATTTATTTATTTTTTTATTATGTTATCATGCTAGGTGTTGATTAGGCTTTGGGAGGAGTTCGGTGTCTAGCAAGGAACTCAAGGACACCAGTGAGTTGGTAGTGGCTATTATTTTAAATAATTGATTAATTATTATTATTTTGAAATAATTGTTTAATGGCTAGTATTTTGGAAATAAATGTTTAAGTATTTCATTTTATCATGTTTGATTCCATATATAGTTGAAATATACGTATATTTGTTTGCCATTGATGTTCATGATAACCGTATTGATACATTCGTTTTGTATAATTATACGTGATTTGTGAATAGTAAAAAAATACATGTATATGTGATTTAATTATTCGGTTCATGTATTTATTTTTGATGGGTATATATGCTTTTGATTTGGAGTGATTTGCGAAAACCATGCGAGCATATTAAAAGATGTTTTATCGGCATTGTTAATAGAATTGGTTTTCATTCCCGGTATAGGAATGGTATCGTGGATCCGGGCTTTCACGGTATTATGCATTATTATACGCTTGGCATTGGCTTTGTGGAAAATAATGTTTATTTCCGTGATGTGAATACTTGTCCCGAAAAGGATCATGTGTTACGATTTATACGAGATGAGTATTATTGCACGTATTTACTTGATGGTTTTGATGGGCGACGGGCTAAGGCCCGACTACTGCAGTAGTGGGTCCCCACGGGCCAGCCTTTAGAGGTGGCGTGGTGGACCTGGGTATTGATTACTACGAGGGCCAGTTCAGGTGGGAGTGTAGAGCCCTGACTGGATATTCATCGGTAGCCGGGGTCACCGACCGTTGAACTGATGGGTCAACGTTAAGGACATGAGTTCTTGACGGCTCTGAACCTCAGCCCGCCACGGCGAGGGTTTAGAGAGTTTTCTAGACCATGTTATGTCTGGGTGAGTGTTGGGTATTGCTTTGTATTTTTGAATTTGAGACTTTATGTTATTTTTGAATTGCTGATGAGGCGCGTCTCTCACAAAAATTGTGTTTTCGAGAAAATCAAATTGATGTTGATTTATGTTGAATTTATGTTTCAAGAGTTCTTTAAAGATGTATTTTTGCTAGAATTACGTATTTTTGGAAAAATTGGAAAATTATTTGAGCATTGGTATTTATATATTTTATATATCATGTATTTAAGTATTTGAAATTATTAAGCCACTCACCGACCAACCTGAATGCTGTCAGAGTCGCAGGAGCGGGACCCTGATCGCTCGATTGAGTATAGCGCTAGTCGTGGGTCTGAGTCCAGGATTGCAAAGTGGGTCCCCCTTCCTTTCTTTCTATTTATTGGTGTCGTGATCTTGCAGCGGTTGTACCCGCAAATTTGAGTTATCGTATTCATGGTATTTATGTATTTGAACCCCTGTAGTTGGTGTAAAAGTTGTAAATTGTGATTTGTAGGTCCGATTTTGTTTAAAACAGAGGTGTCGGGTTTCCCAGTTAAAAGGGAATTTTTAACCGATGGGTGCCACATTTACCCGGTGAGAAGGGTGGGTGTGACATCTTTTGGTATCGTGAGCTCGTAGGTTGAGATATCCAGGGTTTGGTAGAGATCACGGGTTGTGATCCGAGCCTAAGCTTAGAAGTCGTGTCTAGACTTAGAGGTTTAGTAGTGATTAGACGAAAGTTAAGGGCCCAATAGAAGTATTTAGAGTCTCCAATCGGGTTAAAACCTAAGTTGCATATTGGGATTGAGGACTGATAGTAGGTTTTGACATTTGAGACAAAGAGCTGAGCAGTGTACTGTGATCAGGATCATGGCTGAGATATTTGTCGGAATTGTTTTTATCCAAAATGAGTTGACTTGAAGATGCCAAAGAAGTGTGTTTGGCATGTTGTTTTGTCACTGATACATAGTGATTTACTGAGGTGATTATTTTACTATTGAAGCGATTTTGTAGAAGAGAAACAGGGGTCTTGGAACAAGTAAGTGAAATTCAGATGATATCGGATGGATAATGCTAAGAAATTTCGAGGACTGAAATAAAAGGAAGGATTGTAATACCACTCGAACCCGTGGATAATCTATTAGAAAATATACCGTGGTATTACTATAGTGGTAGTAAGATTTTTTTCTACAGATTAATCTTGTTGAGAAACCCCAGTGAAAAAGAATAAGGACCTAAGTGTAAAAGTTTTTAAAAGATTTTGGGTTAAAGAATAAATGAAAAGGATGGACATGAAATGTTTATGGAAACCGAGGGACCGAAAGGTAGGGATGGAAGGGATCTTTTTAAAATGTTGTTTTATAATCCAGGGGACCACTCGGATAATTTGAAAAGGACCTTTTCGAGAATACTATTTTCATAATTCAAGGATCATTTGGGAGTTTTTCAGGGACTCGTTGTGTAAGAAATTATGTTTTGAGGGACTAAAATTGAATTTCGGCTGAAAACTTAAGTTGGAGAAAAACTCTAGATTTTGATGGTTCATCTCTTCTCCCTTCATCCGCTACAAGAACTCCGAGAAGATGAAGAAATGGGAAGAAATCGGAGGTTTTAAGGAGAGGGACTTGGAGATCGCTGGAGTGAGCTCACGGAGGGATGGCATTTGCTGTAAGAGGCTTCCTTTGTATTGTTTTTGGCATGTATATGTATGCATGTATATATATGTATTTATGGTTGGATTTGATGAAAATGTTGATGAATTTGAAGAAATATTAATTAGAATGATGAGGGTGTTGTTTTGTAGATGAAATTTGTGTCAAAAACCTCGATCCATGATAAATCAAGGATGAGATTGCCGAATTACCAGTAGCAATTCATCGAGCAACGAGATTAGGGGTTTGGTCTGATTAATTAAGTTGATGATTATGATGATTAAGGTGTTAATGATGATGGGATCGGATTGAAATTGGTTGGGTTTAGCCAAATTGATTTGGTCTGAGTCGAATCAATCGATCTGAGTTGAGTTTGATTTGGTTTAACCAAGTTCATTTAATTGAATCGAATTGGGTTTGGATGAGAAATCTGGTTGTGGGTTTAATTTGAATCTGATCCCAATCCTGTCGATCAAATCAAGTTGAGTGAGTTGGACTCGAATGGTTTGGTTGAATTAAATCTGGTGGAAGTTGACTTTGGGTTTGGTTTGGATGTCATCACGGGTTTTGGGCCGAACCAAGTTGGTTCAACGTAATTTGTATAAGAATTAAGTTGGTTCAAGGCTTTAGTTGGTTTTAATTAAACCCTCGGTTCAGATGAATTTGAGTTTGGTTCAGTGAATTTGATCTTGGTTCAGTGGAATTGAGCTCTGCCTCAGGGTTGGTTCATAATAGTTCAGCCCAAATCGAGTTAGCTTTAATTGTAATTGGAGACCAATTTGGTTATATCAGGTCAGTTTGAACCCGATTGAGTGAGTGGGCCAATTAGAGAGCGGCTATCGATTTATTGTATTTTCTATCGATAAATTATATTTTTAGTTGTCAGTATTTATTTATTTTTATTATGTTATCATGCTTAGGTGTTGATTAGGCTTTGGGAGGAGTTCCGTGTCTAGGGCAAGGAACCTCAAGGACACCAGAGTGAGTTAGTAGTGGTTATTATTTTAAATAATTGATTAATTATTATTATTTTGAAATAATTGTTTAATGGCTAGTATTTTGAAATAAATGTTTAAGTATTTCATTTTATCATGTTTTGATTCCATATATAGTTGAAATATCATGATATTTGTTT
>NC_052479.1:5915652-5922867 GCF_009730915.1 Dioscorea cayenensis subsp. rotundata
TACAACAGTAAGTACGCCCGCCCTAAAATGAAAGCCGGGAGAGTCTCAATAGGCGTACAGGCACATAGGCGCTCCGTAGCTCTAATGAAATAATGCTTGGATTGGAAAAGCCCGGTTCTCTTTGTCTTCAAGCTTTCATTCCTCAATCCACTTATTCGTTCTTTCATATACCTCCCCACCAATAGATAGAGACAAATGGGAATAACCGAGACCACGTCTACAAAATGCCAGTACCATGCAGCTGCTTCAAAAGCCAACGTGATGCTCCTTGGTCAGATGACCAAGATATTGGCGAATACCACATATGATCAAGAAAAGAGTACCTATAATCACATGAAAACCATGAAAGCCAGTTGCTAAGAAAAAGGTAGAACCATAAATACTATCCGAAATAGTGGAAGGTGCTTGGTAATATTCCATTCCTTGAAAGCCAGTGGATACTAGAGCCAGTGAAACGGTAGCTACTAAAGCGTAAACTGCTCGTTTTTCCTTCCCCCGCAGTATAGCATGATGAGCCCAAGTTACGGCAGCTCCGGATGAAGGGAGAATAGGGGTATTAAGAAAAGGGTTTCCCAAGGATCTAAAAACCCCAATCCCTTTTTGGGGGCCAAATACCTCCGATCTCTACCGTAGGTGCCAAAGAAGAATGAGAAGAAGCCCAAAAAAAAGCAAAAAGGAACATAACCTCCGAGACTATGAACAGAATAGAACCATATCGAGGTCCTAATTGTACAGCTTTTGTATGATGTCCTTCCAACGTGGATTCACGTAGAACATCGCGCCACCATACGAACATGGTATATAGGATAAATATTAGGCCCAAACTGAGAAGTGTTGCACCCCCTTGAAATGAGTGCATGTACATTACACCTCCTACGGTGGTTGCCAAAGCTCCGAGTGAACCCGAAATAGGCCATGGACTTGGATCTACCAAATGATAAGAATGCCTCTGAGATTCAATCATAAACCACTTTGCCCCGGTTGTATGTAAACCCCCCTTCACCCCACCCCCTAAAGTGGTAAAGAAGGGGGCTCTTTTTGGTCTCATTTTCTTTCTATCTGACAGGACAAACAAATAGGAAGGGATGGTTCTTTCATTGCATTGATAGAAGTGATACTAGAAAAAGAAAGACTCTCTCTCTGACTTTTTTGAGAAGAGAATCGTTGGTTTGACCCACGAACTACGTGGGAAAAAGACCTAAATTAATCATGGGTTTGCATTTTCCTCATTGACGCCAACAAAAAAATGCGAGATGAATCTGAATTCCCAAAGAAATAACCTACTTCGAACTTGATAAAGAGAGCAATTACTTCCTCAGCATTTACATAAGTCTTATGTTATACTTTCTGTCGATATTGACTCAGTTAGCGCCAATGTTAAAAAGAATTACGCCAATACAATAGAGGACTGGTTTATTGCTTGTCAGTATTTTGAAAAGTTCCATCATGGTTAAAGTGTTTGTTTGGTTATTCTTTTTTTTGGCGCATTGTTGCATTGCAACCCTTTTTCAAAAAGAAAAGTCAATGCGCACGTTTAAAAGATCCCCTTTTTTTGTGTCTCTTGGATGCTTTTTTCACCTTGCCTTCTTTGACAAGATGAAAATGGGTGAGTCTGGTTTTTCCAGACAACGACATAGAAAATTTTCTTTTTCATTCTCGGACTCTATTGCAGTCCTTCACTGACCCTTCGCTACAAGTACTGACCATCCGATTAACTCGTTTTCACAACATCTTTCATTTCCCGCCTTGGTTACTGTAGCTCAGTCTGTTCTTCCACGCCTCTTTCCTACTCCGCGGAAAGATGCTTTCTTTTTAATATAATATGATCTTTGTTATAAGCCCAATATTGTTTAGCTCAGAATACGAAATACGTCTTTTTTATATTTATAATTTTTTTCGAGGGAGTTTGACTTTTCTTTTCGGACTGGTACCAAGGCTTCGCCGATTGAGAAGACCCCTAAGAGCGGGTTAATCCCCGAACGAGCGGAGAGCAAGATTGGAAAACCCATCCATTAATGAAAGGAGAATCTATTCTTTAAGTAGTTTTGACTCCCGTGCAATGAGCGACTGGGGAACCGAAGGAGCATCTTCGAGGGAAGGCGACCCGAAGAGAGCAAGGGGGTAACGCCATAAAGAAATATGAAAATAGGATAAGAAAACGATTAAAGAAAGATTTTTTGTTTTTTCGCCGCTCTCCCCTACGGGCATTCCTATTCTATCTATACCAACCACGCTGGAACGGATAGACCAGTTAGCTACCTTAGTTTGCAACCTACCTCTATGGTACCACCTCTATCCACTAAACGTCTTCCTAGCTCTTCCCTTACATAGGTTTAATAAAAGAATTTCGCAATATTTCTCAAAAATTCTTGAAAAGAAAGATAGATACGCAGCGACGAAAGATGTTATTCTTGTTTGTGGGAATCTCTGGAACGGAACACAGATATAAAATAATCAACGTGAATTGAATGAATTTCTATGTCCCCTCTAACTTTAGCAAGGAAAGCGCCCGCACAGCCAGTTTTTTTTTTTAGTTAGTTAGCGGTGTCGGGTGGTTCTAATCAATCTGCTTTCTTTACGGGTCTTTCAATCAAAAAGAGTCAAGAGTGGATGGTCAGTCGCATGCATTTAGTAAGTAGGGTTGAGTTTAAAGGGCTGCCTCTATCTCTCATGGGAGTCAGATCGGCTTCCCCGGACTAGTGTAACTTGAAAGCTTAAAAAAGCGGTTTTCTGTACCCTTTTGTGCCGTATCGGTGCCTGCTCTTGCTTGTCTCTACTACCTTTCCTCCCTGACATATTTCGGAAAAAGCTGTTGTCCCACCTGAACCTGACCTAAACTCTCAAAGATCTATTGCTTGCTCTGGTCGACTTTTCGTCTTCACTTTCCCCGTATGGTCGATCAACAAGACTGGATTTCGGTTGGCTTGAAACTGTGACTTTTGTGAAGTCCCACACCCTGCTGCAAGACTTTGGGAATCTATTCGTCAAGGTCTTTTCGACGGAGAGGAAGTCATTACACCTTTGGGTAGGACTGCACGACTATCTATGGTTTCCGGTCCACGAAAGCTCTATTATTGGCTTACCCCTTCAAGTAGAGACTAAAGGCGGGATTTCAGATTGCACTTGACCGCTCGGGTTCAAGTGAGAAATCGTCGTGTGGAAGAGGATCCGTTTCGACGGGAGCAAACTATTCAGTGGAATAAACCATCCTTGACCCTATATATATATATAATATAGGAATATGAATTTTTATCAACTGGAACTTCACCTCGACTACTCTACAAAAAGCAAAAAAAGCCCTATTTGCATTGCGGCTCACTCCTAAAGGTCCCACAAAAGCTGTTATCGAAAAACGGGAAAGGGATAAATGTGGACGGTGACACGACCTATTATGCTATGCGTACTTACCCATGATTCGCTGTCTTTCCATGGAATGAATCCGATCCTCCAACAAACAAAACGGAAGGAAGGATCCTCTCCGGAGTTACGTTACGAGACTTGTAGCACAATTGTTTCTGCTTCTAGCTCCCCTTATAATATAATAGAATGGATATTTCTCTCTTTGTCACAGCGCTATTGCTCTATAGCGAGCTTTTTCCTTCAGATGATTAAGTGGTCGATCGAGGCCTTGGTCCAATATTCAAAAGCAAACCAACAATGACGAAGGGCAGACCGGCAAGGAAGTGAATTTAGAACTCTACCTCTAGTCTTGGCCTAAACTCTATAGTAAGAGAGGGGACAAGTAACTGATTAAGGAAAGGCATGAGTTTGAATTTGCCAAGGAAGTGACATACTTTATGTATCTGCCGCCCATAAGCGCTGGTGCTATAAGACTAATTACTAATGGGCATTCGCGTACTAAGAGCTCTTGTCCGCCTTTCTTTTTAGGTTGTTGCGCTCTTTGAGGTAATTACCATTCTTAGTTATAGTAGTAGGAATGTGATCTTTTTCCTTATCCGGATCTATCTACACTGTCTCAGCTCGTGCAAAGCAGTAACTATAAGATTTCTGGGTATGTAGTTTATCCTGTCACCGAACTCTAAGCGCTAGTTGCACCTTCTTCGGTCTCTTTCATCGGCGTGGACCGAAGGAACTTACTGAGAAAAATGATTTTTGAGTTCAATCACTCGGGGAGTCGGAGCTAGTTTTTCTATTTCTCACGTAGCGCTAAGAAGGAAGGGAAGGAGAAGCTTTTATCTCGATAAATGATCTTAGGAGTCAGTTCTCTTTCTGTTTTCACGAATCCCAATGGCAAGAAGCCCTCGCCTTAGCGAGATGGATTGCAGCTGGGAAGACGAGGCAAAGGACCTCCTGATCTGGTGCCGATCCTCTACTCGTATGGGGCCCATCACCTACTACCTCTTTGTTTGGTTATCGATATTATATTCTTTTCATTGATGATTGTTCAAGAGTAACATGGTTGTATCTCATGAAAACCAAGGATGAGGCTCCATCTATTTTCAAACAATTTCACAAGATGATTGAAACCCAATTTGATGCCAAAATTAAGGTCCTTCACACTGATAATGGGACTGAGTATGTAAACCAAGAAATAAGACAATACCCTCAAGAGAATGGTATTGCACACCATACTACTTGTGTTGATTGTCCTGGTGTTGCTGAACGGAAAAATAGGCATCTTCTTCAAGTGACTAGGTATCTTTTGATAGATGCTTTGGTTCCTAAAGTTTTTTGGGGTGATGCTGTTTTAACTGCATGCTAATTGATTAATCGATTGCCCACACATGTTCTTGGAAATGTAAGTTCTCTCCAAAAGAAAAGAAAACATCCACGTATCCCCCATCTTCGTGTCTTTGGTTGTGTATGCTATGTACATCTGCCTGAAAGGAACAGAGATAAGTTGGATGCTCGATCTGTCAGATGAATTTTTCTTGGATATTCTGCTCATAAATAAAAAAAAAAAGGGAGACAAGTGTTATGATCCCAAACATCGAAAACACTACATTTCACGTGATGTTACATTTTTTGAAGGAGTTCCATACTATTCCCATGAGTCTAAGCTATCCTCACAAGCTGATGAACATCATATGACATATCAAGACTTTGTTCCTCCATTTCCTACATTGATTGAGCCTGTCCTAAATGATAACCAGCCTGCTCAAAGAAAGAGCGAGAGAAAGAATTATTATGTTGCAGGTGATGAAAGTAGTGGATCTTTTAGCTCCCTTATCGTCGTGGGGGAAAAAAATCGGGCTATTTTGGGGAGCTGGGGTGGGTAAAACAGTCCTCATCATGGAATTGATCAACAACATTGCCAAGGCTCATGGGGGTGTATCTGTATTTGGCGGAGTAGGCGAACGTACTCGTGAAGGAAATGATCTCTACATGGAAATGAAAGAATCCGGAGTGATTAATGAAAAAAAAAAAATATTGCAGAATCAAAAGTGGCTCTAGTCTATGGTCAAATGAATGAACCACCGGGAGCTCGTATGAGAGTTGGTTTGACTGCCCTAACCATGGCGGAATATTTCCGGGATGTTAATGAACAAGACAAGACGTGCTTCTATTCATCGACAATATTTTTCGTTTCGTCCAAGCAGGATCAGAAGTATCCGCCTTATTGGGGAGAAGTGGGTTATCAACCCACCCTTAGTACAGAAATGGGTTCTTTGCAAGAAAGAATTACTTCTACCAAAGAGGGATCTATAACTTCGATCCAAGCAGTTTATGTACCTGCGGACGATTTGACCGACCCTGCTCCTGCCACGACATTTGCACATTTAGATGCTACTACCGTACTATCAAGAGGATTAGCTGCCAAAGGTATTTATCCAGCGGTAGATCCTTTAGATTCAACGTCAACTATGTTACAGCCTGGCATCGTTGGCGAGGAACATTATGAAACTGCGCAAGCAAAAAGTTAAGCAAACTTCACAACGTTACAAAGAACTTCAGGACATTATAGCTATCCTTGGGTTGGACGAATTATCCGAAGAAGATCGTTTAACTGTAGCAAGAGCACGAAAAATTGAGCGTTTCTTATCACAACCCTTCTTCGTGGCAGAAGTATTTACGGGTTCTCCAGGGAAATATGTTGGTCTCGCAGAAACAATTAGGGGGTTTCAACTCATTCTTTCCGGAGAATTAGATAGTCTTCCCTTCACGAGCCCGCACATTCAATGGACCACAAATCTCAGAGTGGATAATCTCAAGTAAACCAACCACCTGATCTGTTAGCTTTCGGAAAGGGTTTTCTAACTAGCTTACCATCTACACAAGAAGTGCACTTGGGTAGTTCAACTTGGTTTAATGATCCTAGTATGCCCTAACCTACTCATGTGAGAGCACTGCAATGTATTCTGACTGCTACTCTTCCGTAGTTTCAGTATTACGATAGACTATAAACAAAAAAAATTCTTATCTATGGTTTCAGTCAAAGAGAAGAACGGACCCTATATCTTTAAAGCTGCTCTTCCCACTACTTCTGACTGCTCTGGCTACTCTCTGACAGCTGCTTCCTACCGGCCTCCTTTCTTTACCGCAGTTCAATCTCTGACTGCTCGGGCTACTACTGTTTCCCGCCAGCGGCACTCTTCCAGCAAGCAATAGGAGTCTTTCATTTTCTTTCCTCGCCCTGGACTTCCCGTCACTGGCTACAGTTCGCTTTTTCAGATAGGCCGACCTCGCCTTCACAGTTGACGAAACGAGTTGCCTTTCCCCATTCCCCAGAAAGAAGGCCTCCAAAACATGCCCCCGCCTTCCGAGCTGCCGGACCGACCGACTCAAGCTGTAAAGGCCCCTTAGGGTAGCCAATCATTATCCAGTAAGGAAGAGCGAGCACCTTAAGGAAACCGAAGGTAGCTCAATGAATGGAGAGAGTTAGGAGAAGGGAAGGGGCCCGCCGGTCGACTCAGGGAAAAACCCCACCTTTTCTCAAAATCCGACTAAGAAGTCAGGCCCGGAAACGGCTCTAATAGGTCTTTTCCATTCGAACATAAAATAGCCGAAACAGGCTTTAACCGATCAAATTCAAATAATGGCCTCTGAGAGCGTTTGCTACAAGCCGAAGGAAAGGCTGCTCGGAGATTAGCAGAGGTTATTGAATCTGACCCAGCCACAACTCCAGCAAGAGTAGGCTCTGAAGAATGAAAAGATGTATAATATAAGTAAGGGCTAAATAAATTTCATGCAGTTTTTGGGGGAGAGATTTAGACAACCAACGACGTTAGCTACGATACGAGTTCGCACTCCCTG